>NC_062987.1:13428255-13731638 GCF_023078275.1 Leguminivora glycinivorella | reverse complement strand
ACCCAAGCTTGTAGGTACCGTACCACCACTAGTAACTGTACCTACCTGTACCTACTACCCACTGTAGTTTCTGTATCCCTAGATGTGATCGCGAAGCGAAACGCCGAGTAAGTATAATTATAGCCTAGCCTTCCCTAGCTTAGCCTTCTTGTGCTTACCGTGGAGCTCAGTCAATCTGTGTAAGAGTGTCCTATAATATTTATTTATTTATGAAGTAGTGTAATGATTTTTAAACCTACATATATCTATGAAATACTCACTGGCATATACTAGCTTGTATCCCAACTCGTTCAGTAACGTGGCGTCTCTCTCAGCGTGTTCGATGACCGGGTCTATGAGGACAGCTTCCCGCGTACAGTTGTCGCCTAGAATGTAGGTGTATGTGCTGGATGCTGTGTCGAACAGCTGGAAAATAAGAAAAATGTATTGAATATATAAATATATGGGGACTTACTGATCCACCTAGCCCCAAACTAAGCACAGCTTGTAATATGGGTACTAGTCGACAATATACATATAAGGGTCCCCCCACATCTAGCGTCACGCGAGCGTCACGTCGGGCCAACTGTATGGGCAAAGCCTGACGACGCGTCGACGTCGCGTCGACGCGGCGTCTTTTTCCATACAGTTGGCCCGACGCGACGCTCGCGAGACGCTAGATGTGGGTGGACCCTAAAGAAAACAAACATGAATAAGGTTTCGTCCTTTTTTGTGGTCATTACTAAAATAAATACCCTAACCGAGATTCGAACCCAGTGCCTTCGGCTTCTCAGGCTACTACATCATTATTCTCCTTATTTACTTTCATTCTATCATTATTATAATTCAAAACTAGGCCAGGCCGGTCGTCAAAATAAATAAATTATTTCCTTTCAGTGTGCGTAACTACTTAACTAAGTCATTGCACTTCGCACGTTGCAACAACATACCTAATTACCCACACGCTACCATTGGCAACACTGTTAGCTGTAGGTACATTTGTAATCCTTATTACAAGGGCATACCGTCTAGCGATGGTTAGCTAAGAGTGTTGCTGTTAGTACCAAGGTTGCAATTCACTACACAAACGGTGCTAATCTTGAGTGCAGTCAGTAAAACTTAACATCTTCAAACATTGTAACTACTACCGACGGGGGGTTTACCTTATTTATATGTTTGTTTCTAAGGGTTTCCAATATACTTATGTGACGTTCTGACTAAGAGCCCAAAGCCGCCAGACCTGTCTCATTTTCTCAAGGATGAAACTTTGGGACTAATGATGTGCAAGTTGCGGAAATTTTCCAAAAAAATCCTTAATTTCTTGAAAAATTCACGAACCTTTCAGGAAAAATAAAAGGAATTTAAATTTATGAAATGGAAAGTTTCCATCCATACAATTGTCCATACAAAGTATGGAAAGTTTCCAAAGTTTTCCTAGGTGAAAATTTCAGAATTTAGGAAACTTTCCGTCGGCACATCAGTATTTGGGACAATGTAGAGTTCGTATCGACGTTTAATGTCTGCATATCGTCACTACTTTAAAAAAATCTCGTATCTCACGCTGCTTCTCAAAGTTAAAACGCAGTAAGTCTATATGCATTCCATACACACTTACTACAATTTTCTTTTCATTGACAGACGAAGATACAAGTTTTTTTAAAAGTAGTGACGATATATTACCTAGTTCGGCCCGTCGGTCGGTAATTATTATGCTAAAATATGTTTGTCAAGCCAATAATTCAAAGAATAGAATGAGACGGAATGGAACATAGAGGTATTTAACCTGCTCTAGATTGTCCAGCATTGAATGCTCATTCATAATACAATCAAAAATGAACGGTAATTTTAATAACACCAGTAGATTAATGTCATAATAAAATTTTTATGACAACATTCCATTACAATATAAAGTGTTAATGAAAACTAAGGATACCTTAGTAAGGAACATTAAACTAGTATGATTACTTTCTAAGAATCCTATCAGAAATGGTTAACCCCAATGAGAATTATAATGGAGGTGGGTACACAATAATTCTTACTCAATGAGGAGGCACACTCAAAGTTTATGACAGATGGCGCCACCTTAATAGTCCATTGCACAGATAAAGAATTTCATACTTGAGATCGAGAAGATGATATTTTTTTCCCTGTTTCACATATGAATGACAGTGACATGCCACTGGCGCCGCCTGGCGGGATAAAATGTCAATGTGCCTCCTTCATTGCTTGAAGGTTAAATGAAAGAGGTACTATAACTTAATTACTGTAATTATTACCATCTAATTCAATTCTAGTTTTGAACTCATAGAATTATAAGAAATATCCAAATTCTAGAACATTAAATACAATTTTTCAACTTATAAGAATTGTTAGTCTACTTGAAAATGCAATTAATGCCATCGCACCTAATTAGTAATAGGAATCACACCTAATTACAAGGCTATACAGTAGGTACAATCTCGATAATCCGGCACTGTCGCTAACACGAAGGTGCCGGATTACTGGAAAATTCGGATTACTGGAAATTAGAGCCATTCTCCATATTTTTCATATTGGTTATGTACTTATGTCGTACAAAAAGACTGTCCTAAAATAATAATTTCAAAAAATATTCGACCATTATCCGATTTTTAGCCACTTTCAAAGTAAAGTCAAACTGAATATTTATGGAAGGTAAACTTGCACTTGAAATTACAACTAAAAATGAAATAAATTAAACTGGATGTTTTGAGACCACCGAAGTGCCAGATTATCAAGATTGTACTGTACTACAACTATGAAGTATTTGGAACATAACTTACTAAATGCTACAAAAATAACCCACCTGTCTAAAAAAGAAGTTAGATCCCTTGTCCATTGTCGAAGCGAATCTTAATTTTGTCTGTATATCTGGCCGCAGCAGCAAGCGCACAGCCTTCGCAGTATTCATTCCAACTGACAGCGTCACCATCCTGCCGAGATGATATTTATCTAATTGTAATAATAATAGTCATTGTTTGTTGTTATATTGGATAATATTAGCATTGATGCAATTAATGTGTCACTGTCTTGTGATAAAACAAATAAACACAATAGTTATGCACAGAGATAGATTAAATAAGGATCGATTGCACCAAGCCACCTGTTACCGAATTTAGCATTTGCGAATATTTTGTGTATGTGTATTTTCCATTGACTTCTGCTGGATGACGTGGTGATGGTGATGTGTCTGTTGACTGTAGTTGATGTGATTCTTGTCGGAGTTGTTACAAGCATCAAACTTCTATGAAATGATTTATATTTAGTATGAAATTATTTTTATATTATGATTAAAATATCTGGGCAACCGAGCTTCGCTCGGTTCTGTTTCGTATCCTTGACATGTGTCGCCATCTAGTTCAAAAATGAATAGTACCTACATCGAGCGAAAGAATTCTCAGCCTTAACAACACAACTACTCCACACGAGATGGCGCGCATTTCGCCACAAAAACTCAAATAGTGTATTTTTCTATTCGTTTTAGCCTTGACCTGTGTCGCCATCTAGTGTTTGCAATAAATAGTTCTTACATCAACCGAAAGAATTCTGTCTTAACAGTACAACTACTGCACACGAGATGGCGCGCGAAGAAAAACGCATGAAAACTCGAAAATTCGCGTTTTCCGGGACCTAAGGATAAGTTAGACCGATTTTTCACCCCCAAAAACCCCCACATAACAAATTTCTGCGAAATCGTTAGAGCGGTTTCCGAGATCTTCAGTGTAAATAAATATATATATAAATAAATAAATATACAAGAATTGCTCGTTTAAAAGTATAAGATAAGACATGCACAGTGCAGGTTTGTTATTAAAATCACAATCAAATTATATTCAAATTAATTGTTTATATTTTAGATTATTCATCTAAAATAAAAACAATTAATATTAATATAATTTGAGGGCACAGTAGCAGCATTTTAATTGGGCAACAAATTTAATTATTAAAATTAAATAGGGTATAAATTAATAATATAACAAACCATAATTAAATATGTGTTACATTACATTAGTAAGAAAACAAAAAACTTAAACTATAATGTTTTATTTGGTCTGACATATTTTTAAAGATTATCAAATAGAAAAACACAAATAATCATTCAATACCTAAAATGTTTCTGACTTTCTACTTACTTGACTATCAACTTGAACAGCACTGAAGTTACTGATAAATGTAATGGGACATTGTTTGTGCTCAAATCATAGTTATTTAGATGTGTATGACTCACAGAATAAAATGTCGAGTTTATTGCAAAACAGTCTATGTAAGAACCAAATAGCTTTAGCATTATTTTTTGAAAGAAAGAAGAAAGAAAATATTTATTTGCTTAAACATGGTAATTGCATACAGATGTTTAAAGTAATTACTAATTAAATTGTATCACATGCTTAGCCAAAGCAAATATGGCATGCAAATTAACTTAAAACTAAAATATAAAAATTGTACATAATCATTAATCACACGCAATTCAGAGGTCAATATAAATACATTATAAACACATTTAACTAACAATAATTACATTTAATAAATAATAATACGCAATCGCATTTAATAAGAAAGGTCAAATGAAATTACAAAAAGAAAAACATTAAATAATAGCATTAAAATAGCATTCCAAAATTAATTTAAATTCATACATTTATATTATCAGAATAGTGCATAAAATCATTCAAAGAATAAAAGCATTTATCTTTTAACCAGTTGTGTAATCTGGTAGCAAATAATTTGTCGGGTAATTGTCTTATCTCGTAGGGCAAGTTGTTGTATACAAGAATACTCATTACGTAGCAATTTTTCTTAAATAAGGATGTCTTACATAGTGGCATCTGTAGTTTAAATTCATCCCTTGCTCTTAATCTACTATTAGTTGAAACTACTTTGAAAAACTGTGGAAGTTTGCGTACAAGGCATCCTAATTCTATTATATACATGTCAAATAAAGTTAGCAGTTTCAGTCTCTTAAACAAAGGTCGGCAAGAGTCTCTTGGCTTTACTCCACATACTGCTCTTAAGCACTTTTTTTGAGCTATGAATGCTTTATTGACATCTGTACAGTTGCCCCATATTGATATACCATACCTTAAAACCGATGCAACATAACCATTATAAGCAAGCAATGCTGTCTTTTCTCCAGCGACAGTTCTAAGCTGTTTCAAAGCATAAACAAACCTATCGAGTCTATCGGAGATCAGTCTTACATGATTTTTCCATGTGCAATGTTCATCTAAGGTTATGCCTAAAAATTTCATCTCATTAACTTGCTCAATTTTCTGACTTCTACAGTATAATTGTAGATCCATCGGCTCTGTTTTGTAGTTCCAAAATTGAATATAACATGTTTTTGATACATTCGTTTGCAAGTTGTTTCTGCTTAGCCATGAGTCTATTGTGTCTATTGCATCATTTAGCTTGTTTTCATAAGTATCTGTGGCGTCATCAGCAGGTATTATTACGGCTATATCATCAGCAAACAGGGACATGGGGTACTCTGTTTCTTTAGGGAGGTCGTTTATGTATAAGAGATATTATTTACTATAAAAACAAAGTATTATAATAATATGTCATGGAAGTGTAATTCAGTTTCTAGATTACGTATATTAATGTCATAATTATTTTTAAAAAATCTACTGAATAATCACTGAACGGCACTTTCCATCAGGTGAGATTGTATTCAAATGATTTACCTGTTCCTCATAAAAAATACAAATGTGGTGTCCCACGCCTAAGAGTCATTATGCTGCATCTTCAATAAGGACAAATTTGTTGCAATTTCAGATGAAAACATCCTTATCACACTTGATCACTCTTTTATTAAGGTAAGACACAAATATTTATTAAAATGTAAGCTCTCAGTTAGAGATACCCACATGCCTTTTCAACAATTTTAGTGATTTTTATATTTTCAAGTTTCTTTTAAAATAAAATAAAAAATCATTATTCCAATTTGGTGACAATAAACCCTAAGACCACCATTCTTCCTTAGTGAGCGCCGACTTATATGCAATTTAGCTCTCAAAACAATAAATAAATATGTGCCTTTAATAAGATACATACTTGAAGTTCAAAGTTTGTTCTCCAGATTTATTGTTCTTTCGGGGAACTCAGGTACTGGCTCTTGTCGTTAGTACGAGTGCTCAATCTCGTGTTTACCGTTGACTGAAAAAACTTATCATTTATGTAACACTTATCGCATTCTTTCGATAATTTGCTTTGATCTGATTGTAGCAGTACAGTCTTCATCGCATCGGTCATCCTGTGACAGTGACACTGACAACACTACTGACACTGACAGTGACAGTACCACTCCAGTGTTGCAACTAATAAAACCAAAAATCCCCTTATTTAGCTATTGATTTTAGGCTCCCTTCAAAATACTTACGGAGCTTTGTTCCGAGTGCTGAATTTTATTTACGAAAAGAGGTATCCAAAAGAAAAGAGATGCCACACGATTTGGCATCTGAATTAGCTCAGCATTTCAGCCTAAAAGATAACTTATCAGACAGCGAACCATAGATTTAGAATTATTAAACTAGATTGTTTAGTTAGGTCAAAAAGTGTGTCCACATGAGAGGTAATTGTTTGGGCTGGTGTCCCTCTCGCACTTGCTGACAATGTCAACATTATTCAGTGACGTCATCACTGTCATAAATTGGGGATACCAGTCAATTTTCAAAGTTACTACCAAATCTACTAACACCTAATTGAAAGTATTTTTAATTATACAAATCTTTGATTTACTGGCATCAAAATAATTACATTATAATTATTTTCAAATTTTTTGAAATATATCGAAACCCTAGTTTGAATATAACATTAAAGCTAGGAACACACTACGCGGACGTCCGTCGTAAATCGACCGCGGACGGGAATCTGGACAATGGAAATACACATAACCGTGCAAACTATCGGTCGACGGACGCGGACGTGGCCTTGAGCGCACGGACGTCCAATCGAAATCTGGCTCTCTGGATGTTTTGTTCCGTGCACACTGATAGGTCGCGGTCGCGGTCGTTTTACGACGGACGTCCGCGTAGTATGTTCCTAGCTTAAAATAAAATAAGAAGTTAAAAAGTCAGGTAATATACAGATAAAAATACTACTAATATGGGAACCTCATTAACACTGGCAACACGTGCGAGAGGGACACCAGCCCAAACAATGCCCTCTCATGTGGACCGTTTTCGCTAGTCTGATACGATCGACTTTCTGTTTCAGTAATAAGGTTTAATTTCGTATGGCAAAAAATGTGATTGAGCTGTCCCCTGTAAAGGTCTTTGCAGCGAACTAAATAACTATCGCGCAATAGTAAGTAATTATTGAAATAGGTAGTACATAAGACTATTTTGTTTCCGGTTAGAATTTTAGTAAGAAAAATATGTTTCTCCAGTCTGTCTCTAAATAACAACTAAATAAATATAAAACGATACTTTAATATATGTGTAACCTATTTGTATTATTTAATAAACACTGATTTGTCTCTCTTTTATTTTTTTATTTATATTGACAGGAAGCAGTTGTCAGAAAATTAATGCATTGAAAACAGGAAATGTAAAAACGATAAAAAAACTTCAAATGCAGATTTTAATAAATTTTAGGCAAACATTGAGAAAATCTGGGGTGGGAAAACTACACGTACGTAAACCTCTTAAAATTTATCATTGTGTGCGTCATTTTGTTGTATTTCTGTTTCATAACACACGTGGCTTCATATCATGCCTCTCGCTCTTGCTGCAGTGCTCAGCTGGTAGCGTCATTGTCCCCCTTCATCCCCACTATAGCCAGTCGATACCTCGGCGTCGCACACACGAGCGCGAAGCGTTTAGTGTGCGTGCGGGCTGCGCCGCGCTCGCTTGTTATTGATGTAAACATTGACTGTTGTCATTTTGTTTCAGTGCGTTTCCAAGATCGTATGGGACTCTTATTAGATGCATTAAACACGTGAACAGCTGTTATCCTACAATCATATGAGAATTACAGTGCACATGTAATCCACACTCGCACAATTTTGACGAAGTGTTCATCTTTGTTTACATAACAGTGTTTTTTGTTGTTCCTAGTCCAAATGATTTCATAGGAACCAAACTCAGATTATGTAGATTTTGGTTTTATTCAACAATTGATAAGAACGTGATTGACTATTTTGATTTTGGATTTAATACTTGCTGCTGGACTTTATAGGGTGAGTACACATAAATTACTTACCTATAGTACACCTGTGACCTATAAAAGACCCACTTTAAAAATCTAGTCAGCAGTCGACAGTCCTTGGCCATGAAAGGGTTAAGTTTTTTTTTTCTTTAACGTTACTGCATCACCCTGGCTAGTTAAAACCAGTTTTACTGCTATGGCTGGTTGTCAAGTGACGTTACTGTATAAAACTATAAGGCACTTCCTTGTTCTAGGTAACTAGGTACGCCGTTAATCGCGCGATAAAAAAATTAACAAACGTGAGAAGGACGAAGCGTTGGTAGTTAGTTCTTTTTCTTTTGTTTGCTTTGCATGAAGTAGATTTTCCCAGCACTAAAGATAATTTTCGATTTATAGAATTGGATAAGTAGGTATTATAGAATTTATAACGCATTTATACATAATACTTTTTTCTCGCTATTTATCCGGTTCGAAGGACCACGTTGACGGGAATAATGGGATTACCTATATCTTGAAACTCCCAAGTTTATAATTAGTAAAAAAGTATGTTTAATGTTTCGCATTTACAATGAGTAGGTATTTTAATTATTTACAGTGACATTTTACATACAAAATTACTTACAATGCAGTTCTACATGGGTAGGTACTTTGTGTAGGGATCTACTTACATGTTATCGAATTTATTTTTGGTTGACCTTGCCTCAACGCATTTGAAATTAATTATTTCGACAACGATTTTTAATTAGGCTGTAGGTATGTCTCCTGTCTACCTATCTATTATACACAGTTTCAATTAACTGTACTGTAAGGATACTTATGATAATTACGTCATACCTAATTAAGGTATTGGAATCAAATCAAATCTACATTATCTACATGCCTAGCTAGTATCTTATCAACAGTTTCGCTTTGTTTTAACCATGACCTGGTTTTGAAACCTTCGTCCGCTAGTTCGGCGCTGAACGTAAATAAACAAAAATAAAAAATAGATGAGAAGGAAATCAGTGAAAACGTTAGAACGATCGTCGAGTTCCCGTCCATTTCGAAACTGCGTTTAGAAATAGCGCGTCCTTGCGGTCGTAACCACGTGCGAAACTACTGAGCTAATTAATTAGATCTATTTATGAATTAATTTTAAATTACTTAACAGGTCTCCATAGGCCCGTTATCCGAACCAAATTCCCTTCGAATCACTGTTACCTTCCGTCTTTCGATACCTTCATCTAAAATAATTTCCGAAATGAATAACAGGGCCTAGGATCGTTCCTTGTGGCACTCCTCTAGATAAAATAGATGGTTTGGACTTGGACTTCAAAACTATACCACTACTTTTTTTTTATACAACGTCGGTATCAAACAGGTATACGGTCCGCCTGATGGAAAGCGGTCACCGTAACTATTGAAGTTTTACAATTTGTATTGTATTCCTACGCGAAAGTATTCCTCCAATCCGCGGGTCGAAATCCTAATATTAGGCGGATATGAACATATTCGCCTAATATTAGGATTTCGATTAATCGGATGTGAAGTGGCCACTTATCGAAACCTCTGGATCTGAATGATATTGCTTTAAAATAGGGACGAATAACTAGGGGGCTCTTGGAAAGGGTTTATCTTTGCTTCCGCGGCGTCGGACATCTAATTGCTTAGGCTTTGATTTATTGAATTAGACAAGGGGGCTGCAATCTAAACCGAACCCCTCTTAACGGAGAGCTGACATCTCGGCCTAACCTTATACATTATTAGCATTGCCAAAGTTTTGAGCCGCTTAAATTTGACTAAGCTGCAGTGTGACCCCTCAACTCTTTGGTTTAGAGATTTCTAAATCATACTTAACCCTTTATAAGATATGAATGTGTCAGGAATTCTGCAATATTTAACCCAATCAAAACACACAAAATATATTCCTGCTGCCTTAAAAAGGCTTAACGAAGGATCCACCCTCCCTAAAGTAAAGATGCGAAGAGCAAACACTAATTGGTCAACCAATTGGGCTAAAAGCTAATGTAGCTTGCGAACCATCGATCCAAGGAGTTTCACGGACTTCACTGTACTCGTATTACCTTTTTTATAATCTAAGATCAGTTTAAGAAATATACTATCTCTAGAGTGAGATTCTTCTCATTTCATTCTCTCAATTGTTCCTATTCATATATATATCACAACAGGTATGACGGCACCTGAATGCACGAATAAAACATGTAATCGCAATTCAAAGTTATGACCGTAAAAATTCCACTTAACACGACCTTGTGTGTTAAATAACTTTACGTAAACTAGACAAGCTAAAACAATTACCTACTGCGCACCAAAAACTAGTAATACTCGTACTACGCAGTACATAATCTTTACGATTTCGCGATAGGTATTTCTAGAGACATATAACTCCGTATAGACAGATAAAGACATAAAAAACGTACGTCAAAACAGTCTGGACCATCAAGAGAAATGTACGGTCGCCTACATGGCGCTTACTTTGGTTGATTCTCGGCTAGATGTCGCTAATATTCACATTTGACAGTTTTAACACATCAAATATTATGTTTATATATAGGCCAAATTGTCAAAATTGAGGTTCAAAACTTTTAAGCCTATTTCGAGAGACAACAGTCTAAAAGGCAGCGTCCCCTCTTAGGCGTCGCGTGTCTCGTCTGCGTCTCGTGAGTGTGAACGCTGGCTAAGTCTATGCACTGTGAGTGCATATTTTAGAACATGCGCCCATGAGTGACTTAGTCGCCGCAACTTTGTCTCTGGGATATGTTTCTATTGCGTTTCTTTCACGAAACACACTGCGCGGACGTCCGTCGTGAATCGACCGCGGACGGGAATCTGCGTCGCTACGGTCGACGGACGCACTTTCACGGACGTCCGATCGAAATCTGGCTCTCTGGATGTTTTGTTCCGTGCATATAGGTCGCGGTCGCGGTCGTTTTACGACGGACGTCCGCGTAGTATGTTCCTAGCTTCATAGTCCGATGGTGTGAGAGACAAAAAAGTTGAGTCGCACGTGGGCACATACCCTTACTTTGACAGTGGGTAATTCTCTATATGTATACTCGATCCTCGTCGGAATTGCAAACACGAACAGTTTTTTGCGAGTGTTGTGGATGTCCACCAAGGACACAGACACGGTCACACCTCAGTAATCGTTGCCATTATCTTGCTAATGAATTTTTAGTGTGAATTGTTCAGGACGTGATCGTGCGTAAAATCACTAAGCATTATATGCATTATGTGAAATGTGATCCTCTGATTTTGCGATTCTGAAATTAAAATGGCTTAGCTTAGGGGGGTCATTCTTTGAGAATGTCTGGGGTCAAATCTAATTTCTACGACGTTTTTCTTATGTATGATAAAATATTCGTAGCGGCAATTAGACCGCAGACATATTTAGAATGACCTAATAAAGACTTATTTTCATCGACATTATTTACAGATTCCATTTTATTTTCTGTCCTTGAACAATGTAAATAAATACGTTATTACTTCGAGAACTACCAAATTTTATTCGAACGTTGAAACAGGTGTTTGAAAATATCGTTTTTCTCCTGAACTTTCCAGACAACATTGCTAATTAGCAATTTGCCATTAAACGTGATTAAACTGAACACATTCTAATTCCTTGTGAATTTTGCTATGCATTTAGACAGTGAATTCGAGTACTATTCCACTATTTAATGCTTATGAGGCTAGACTTTCGGTTCAGTACCCTCACAATTCCTCACTGTCGAGACGGGGTGTGTCTCCACCCTGTAGTAAATCATTCACCACTGCACAATGCATTATTTATCTTGCGAGCATCGTTGATGTTGCTCTTAATATTTCATGGTTTCCTGGTACCTCTCTTGATAAATTAAGTTTTGTCACTTGTGTCAGTTTTGAACGTTGAACACTTAACTAGTTCAACGTTCTTATGTTAGCGAAACACTGCATAAAAAAAATTCGTAGCATGCATTGAGATTTTATGATTCGGGTTAAGATTTGGTTAGGATGATTTTATTATATCCAAGATCTTGAGACAGGAAGCTATCAAACGAGGTAAATTGACGCAGCTCCCCGATCAGGCGGTCACACAGCCAATGACATTAGAAAAATCTGTTATTGGTTGGTTGGTACACGTGATATTGCGATTACGTCTGAGATGTTTATACTGACAGATTAACTTATTTGGACAATAACTCCGATCCTGTCCCATATTACTAGCAAGGACAGTGCTCTAGTCTCACGCTAATCATTCTCAACCAAAGTATGGGGCACATATTTTCACATTTTATTAAATTTCTTGTGATAGCACTGAAGGTCAGACTGTGGCGCTGAATTATTCACCACCCTACCCTACGACTCTAGCAATATATTGTCTAGCCAGATCGATTTTGTAGACTGAACCGTTTGTTTTTCTATCCTAAAATAGGTTTAATTTAGCGCAACACGTGCGCCACAAATACAAACAGTTTAGCTTGTCTAATATTTCCCATACGAATTTGAAACCAACCAGTCTTGGGCTCTGAACGTAAACAACTTTTGGCAAAAATTTTCCTTTATATCTGAAACAGTAATACTGTGTCACCGATATACTTAAGTAGCTCTACGTAGAGCTTTAAAGTGTTTCAGTAACAATGGTTCCTCGTGCAGCAGTTAATTTTATTAATTCCATTGTATCGCAGATTTATCGGCTGAAGCATAAAAGCATACACAGTTAGAGGTTTATTAATTACTGTATCAGACAATGCCTTGCTAAGAACTGTTTTCGTTTCGGTATTATGCTCTTGAAACTACTACGATTGTACTGTAGATTGTAGTGACAAATTATCTTAGTGCATGTCAAAGTACGTACTACATCCTATTATACTGTATCTTTCTCTCCCTTCAAAAACGTTTGTACTCTGGGAAGTGTATGAACATGAACTTGATCCAATTGTTAGAAAAAAAGACATATATTTATTTGATTGCCTCTAAATCACGAAATTTTATAATTGAAAACCTCAAAGATAGTATGGCACAAACATGAATAGCTTTTATTTCACAATCCACTCAAATTTAGTGCTTATTCTAGGACAAGGACTCAAGAAAACTGCGTCCATGTCCCTGGAATAAAATAGCTTTGACTATGAAAGTTTGACCTTGTTTTCATAATGATATTGTGTTAGCGATGAGATGAAGTAATAGTACTTAAATTTAATTCTCTTGTTATAACTAATAACGCAAGGAGGATATTGTTATTAAGCAGGTCATGTACATTAAGCCAAAATTTCGTGGAGCAGCATCAGGGAGAAGGGAGATAAATATGGAAATTTGGGCTAGGGTTTGTCGGTGTAGACCTGTTGACTTGACCACCGGTTTAGCTCAAAACTTTTAGAATTAATAGGTGCACCAAGCATACCAAAAGCCATGCTTTTTCGGTCGTTCAAATTTCCCGTCCGCCCGGCCGTTCAAAGTTGATTCCGACTAGCCAACCATTATAGGCAGGTATCTCGATTATGAGCTCAAAAAAGCCTGTTAGGTCCTTCCTTTATGTCTTGACTGTTACGTTTTCTCACATCAGGATACCATTTTATTGCTCTCCATGCAGCCGGGTTCTTTGACAATTTCAGCGACTGTAGAAGCTAAAGTAGCTACTGTTATTCGTAGCTCACTAAATCTATTTTTTAGTTTGTCACCTGTTCTATCACCCCTTTCTAGACTCATGAAAGGAATATCTAGTCTAGCATTTGTTTTAAATGCTCTATTAGTTTCATCCTTCACACTAAGGATGACTAAATTTCCCGTAGATATTTTGCTCCTTTAGCAACAAGCGGTATCGCTTTATACAGTTTATGCTCGACCTTGCGAGCTCTCGCTTTCAACAGCCTTCCACGCTGTAGTTAATCTTTAGTTCGTTTATTAGAATATGCAGCATTATTAAAGTCTAGTTCGTTGTTATTAATTTATGCTATTATTCCTTTAGCAATGATGAGGTATACATCTCGTACTTAGGTGTTTTTAATTTCCACCACGTCGTTTTTTAGTGACGCCACACCACACTTCCACATTGGCCACCATGACGATTGACGATGCTGAAGCAGGTCGCATAATACCTAATAATAGTCTTAAAACGGTCCTATTGTTTTTATACATATATTTAGGATTTATTTTTGGAAAAATATTTTTCAAAAAAAATTATACAACGTATTTTCTTCCAAGAAACAACAAATATTTTAATATGCATAATTCCTTATTGAAGTGATTTCAAAGTAGAACGCGAACGTCTACTGAAATAGCTTCTTGGTTTTAATAAGTGTTCCGCTCGATGTCATTGGCTCCAATATGTCGGACGCGTGGGACGTTAAGTTCTTCAATCATCCACAACCTTTTTGTTAAAGCCTTTGTTCTTAACTTTTTCGTATCATTTTTATTATTTAACTTTTATTAACGTTTTTCGCAATTGATGAGTATTTGCACAACAGATGTACAAACGTTGGTCAATAGTCGCAAATCGTGCAATGGAATTATACGCGCTATTTCAAATCTAGAACGGTCGAATTGTATGACACATACAGATATGATGCGTGTAAACCATAGCTTACTGACGGCGCTCTACAATTGAATAATCTGTGAAATGTTACGTGCGTAATTGATGAGGAAATGCATAATCCAAAGACGGATCGAAGAGATTATAATATGGCTCCCTCTAACTATAATAATTCGGTGCTTTAAGACGGTTTGATGGTTGGTCCTGATGCACTGTCAACACCTACACATACCGTACCCAGACTATACAGTGTTTTTTTTTTTTTTTATTTTTATTACGTCTTAACCCCCTAAAACTTTATAGGGTTTGCGATTTGCAACTTTAATTGTGATCTCTCGTTGCTCCTTATAATAGTTGCATTGCATCAACCCTTTTACAAGGTTTTCTTTCACCAACCGTCCTTTTCGTGACACGGAAATGGAGATGGATTGGACACACTCTTCGGAGAGGGGAAATAAATAACGTGAGCCTCTCGACTGGAAACCGCAGAACGCAAGCCGTGGCCCCGGGCGCCCTGTCCACTCATGGAAGCGGTCCGTCGAAAATGAGCTACGAGCGGCTGGTTTGAGCTGGAGCGACGCCACAAGGGTCGCTGAACATAGGAAGGCGTGGCGCGAGCTTGTGAAGGACCTTTGCACCTCTGGGGTGCCTTAGGACTACAACAACAACACAACCGTCCTTTTCCTAATAATCTCTTGTCTCGTAATTTGTCTCATCAAAATTCATAACTTCCACTCAAGATGGTCCATTTGATAAGTGCGCAAAAAGTCCACTTGGTTTAAGAGGAATGTAATTGTATCCGATTGTGCCACGACCTTGGCCTTTGTCGAAACCGAGGCGTAATAATCAATTTCCTTACTCGGTCGTTTAGCGGATATCACTTCTGCGTCTTGCTCTTGCACTTGTTTCAATGAAGTTATGTTTCACTTTTAGTTCCTTTTAATAATAATGTAAGATCCACCTCCATTAATTTAAGTGAACATTTTTTAGGATCCTGGTCCTAATCCTATGGATAGATTAGTCAGACTAATAGGAAACCCGAAGAACCTAAAACTTCTAATATTTCCCATAAGATTTAAAACAATTTCTGGTGGGTTGTTTTTAACGTGTTGTTTTTAGCCTCTAGTGCCTACACATTTCCACCGTTTCCGCTTTTTAGTTGGATGTTCAAAATAAGTATCAGATGTAATACTCGTAGTCGGTATTTGCACAATTAACTTATAATAAAAAATCTTTAGTGAGTCAGATATACATATTTCTTTCCTCAGCATCTTTGCACAAACAAAGTTAGAAACCTTAATCTTGATTGAGTTAAATTGCTTTTCGATTTTACATTTCTCAACGATATTTGTAAATACATCGTTCACAATCATAAATCATCTTCAAATGGCGTTTGTACACTTCTATAATTATAAATACGACATGCCTAACGGTATAACTCGGAGACTTCTTAATTTAAGCATCGAACATCAACCCTGACCCATTGATAGGGCAAAAAGGTCAGTCCCAGTCACGTGTAGATATAAAATGGTATAATTTTACGACACCAAGGTTTGCAATGCGTGCACTTAATAATGCTGATTACAATCAAATAGTGGTTACTAAAATATAACTTGACATTGGTGCCCAAATTACGAATGGATTAGTTGGTCATTATTGTCATTAGGTACTTAGGTAGTAATATTGTGAAGGGTAGAAAAACGCAACTATATATATGTACACTTAGTGCAGGTTTCATAATTTTGGTTATTTATAGATTCAGTTTCGCAAAATAAACTAACGGTTCTGAGAACACATTCAGATTTTGGACAATTTGGAAAGTTCAGGTAGTACATATAAATGTATCAATTCTAAAATGCCATAGCCTAATTATCTGCTGGTGGCAGTGGGTTTCTAAAATCTACTAATTGGTCAGTTTTGGCATGTAAGTTTTGGTAACATTGTTCGATGGAGATTTTGTATTTCAAAATTCATCATTTCCGTACAAATTTCAAAATAACGTTGTGTTTTAATAAACACCTGGATTTACAAATAATCTGCAGTTACTATTATAAGAGCACACGAAACTGAGCAGCATTAAAATCATATGCCACCGTCTCGCGTCTTGAAAGTCCATCACGAAATTCACGATGTGACCTTCTCCCGACAGTTGAGAAACTCCCCTTCTAGAGCCTCTTTTATTACTGAGCTCTGCTCTGTTACTCTGTCAAGTCCAATGTCGACTGTCAAGCGAGAAATAGGTCGATCGAAATGATAATCTTTTCGGGATTCCTTGTCAATTATTTCAATCTCATGATAGAAATGATTCATGTTTATGATATGAATTACTTGTGACAGTTTTTGTGACAAAATTTCATCGTCTGTCTTGACAGACAGACTGTCGGTTGCGGTTGAAATTTTATTTTGAGTTCACATTGGCTAGCTTAATGATTTCCGACACATTAAATAATTTGTCTACCATTTCTGGACAGCAGTTTAAAGACATCTCCAGAAGTAACACTTCTCTACACCTAATGAATAATGCATTAACCGAAGTGACAGCCGTTGTTTGAGGCTCAAGCAAGGGCATAATATTTTCTTATGAACAAGGCAAAACGTATACATTTTTACCGACCATCACAATAGAAATAAGAAACAAAAATAGAAAATAAGAAATAAAGGAAAAAGAAACTAAGAAAGATTTAGCGTTACTTTTTTAAATCGGTGTTATTGCAACTTTCTGACGGCCAACGAAAAGAAACTTAGTCGTATAAAAACTGTGTTTCGAAACATTCTTGACTGCAATAGTAATTATTGCAAATGATATGTACTGACTGCAACTCAGTTAATCCATAGTTGTCTTTATCGTATTGATATAAGGTCTACAAATAGTCCCTTTTCAGTTCCGTGTATGTATTGGCAGTACAGTGGTCAACAAATATATGTATGCATCGTATTCCCTTGTAATAGGGTAAAAATTTTGACGTGGGTACGATACATTGGTGTCTGACGTCGTTTCGACACGCATTCGGTTGAATGGGCAATAGTTTTGCGGTGGGCTATTGACTGCTTATTCGATCGATTAATATCTGGTTTTATCGATACATATCGATTTGACGATGATAGCCTGATGAAGCTTATAATTACAAAGGAAGTCTGCCCCAAAAACCAAAAAAACTAGAGTCTTTTTCCATTTTCTGCAACATTCGATTATCACATTATCAGGGATCATGGCATATTTTCGAAATGAGAACTGAAACGACTGGGCAGATGAAACTAATAAAGATTTGGCTTTGTATTGTATACTATCGATGATCTATAAATTCTATTGTTTCTTCATCAGTCATAAATTTATTGTCCGAATCGTACGTTCCTGGGGTCAATAAATTACATAGGTACATCTCTACCATTCAGTGGTCCTTCCATTAGTGGTCCTCAAATAATATATTTGACATTTTCTTAATATGCACAGCGTGGTTTATTACTAGTCAATTAGTCTATGATTTCTATGAATCATAATATAATTGGTCCCAAGGTAAGAATGAGGTAACGGACATCTTTGGAGGCGCTCCAATAAATTCAAGAAGTATTCATTAGACTGCTGTTTCAATTGTCTGTCTGGTGCTGTAAAATTATATAAGAGTGCAAGAAGTGACGACCGTTGGCGCCATTTTTGATGTTTTTATGATGCGTTGATACCTTTTGATTTGAGTCACTTAACTTTTCAATCCATCTTGATATCTAACTAGACTGAAATAACTAATATACAAAGAATACTGCAGCTCAAGTATTTAGTGACTTATCTGGACACATTCAGTGTTTAAGCTTAAAAAAAAGTCCTAATATCTTCCGGACAACCTCCTCTCATCCCTATACACTAAGAATTGACAGTTATTGTTCCGGAATCCCGGATCTGTAAGTTCACATTTTTGACACATTTGTTTTGAAGTATGTTGCGATGTGGCTAAGACGTATCGTTTGCCAAATCTAACGATTAATTTCGAATTGGTTGAATCGATTAGGCCCTATGTACAAGGAGGCGCTTAAACAAATATACGATTTCTATCAACTTACTGAAATGTCATTTGAATCGAAATGACAGACTCTGCCACAGCACTAGTTTAAAAATAAAAATGAATGATAAATGACACAATAAGTAAATCCTGCGTGATAAATTAATATCGTAAAATACTCACTAACGAAGATCCGCAAAAATGTAACACGTGTAAGATTATGTTTAAAGTAAAAGAAATATTGTTTAAAAGTACTTGATTTTTTAAAATATTATTACAGGATTTTATTTAAAATTTCATTAGGTTGCGCGAGTTTACGTATTGTAGACGCTGTCATGTGTCAAAAAGAGGTTCTTACAGCTCTGGGACAATAGTTAATAGTCTTTAAAATTATACAATTCCCTTTAGACCCCGGAATACAATTGGCTATTTGTGGGTAAAGACAATTCTTGGAAACCCCTGGAATAAGGCACTCTCGGTCTAGATCCAGACTATATCATTAACCTATTGAATTTACAATGTCTGAATATAGGTCGTCGCTGGTCGATGCAAATATTGTATTACCTTGTAGCAGCACAGTTATACTGAAGGTTTATTTTCTATGTGAAACGTGACGTTTTACTGACGTTATCTTCTAGTAAGTACTTAGGTACTTACGTACCTAATTTGGATTTAGAAATAAATGTTCGAATCAGTTTGGCGACCGTAAATTTGAACTACTTACTATTTCATGTAACGCAAGTGTTACAAATAAGTTCTAGAGGTTTAGGGTTGATCTAAAACAACATATCTATGCGTACACATGTAGAGTAGATCCTCAATGATCAAACATTTTCTTGGCCAAAAGCCAAACTACTGCAATACTGGCTAGGCCCACAAAACAAGAAATCTCCATATCTCCCTTTAAACTAAACCATTTACATATCTCGCGTAATATCCTCTTGTGCGTAACAGAACAGCTGTAGATCGAGCACTCAATCCGCAATAAGCCCTTTGATCCATGCCATTTGACATCTCTGCCCTTTTGAAAGCAATTCCGGTTTATCGCTCTTTGAATCAATATAACATAAGAAGGTATAGCACTGTTGAGTTGAGATACTGGCATGTTCATAGTATGATAGCGAATGTTATACAGGGTGTCCCACGGCGATGCCACATGGAGGGAAAGTACCTTAAATATCGTAGATAGCATATTTTGCTGAAAGAAGACTTTATTTTATTTTCAAAACTTAGTAAAAGTGCATTCAATTTTTTTTAATTTTTACTATGAGGACTTATACAGGGTGTATTTTGATAGCGGGTCAGTAAGGCCGGTATGAGATCCCGTAGTCCTACATGAAAATAGTCTAAGGGGACCATCCATCAATTTCAAATTGATGAAAAATGGCATTTACAGATTTTGGAAAAAATATACAGGATGCGAGAAAAAGGGCATTTTTGACAAACTTTTTTTTTTGGTGTATTGTCGTGAGTTGACCCCTAAGCAATTATTGATACTGAATAGGAATGGAATCGATTGGCATCATAAAAATACCATGTGAAAAAAAATTTTTTCATACAAAGTGTATGGGAAAAATTTTTCGTGATTTGTGACTTTTCTGGCCAGACATTTTTTTTTGGTCCCATACAAGCTTTTGATACTGGATAGGAATGGGATCGATTGGCGTCAAAAAAAAATTTTCAAAAATGCCCTTTTTCTCGCACCCTGTATGTTTTTTTCAAAATCTGTAAATGTCATTTTTCATAAATTTGAAATTTATGGATGGTCCCCTTAATTTTCATGTAGGACTACGGGATCTCATATCGGCCTTACTGACCCGCTATCAAAATACATTCTGTATAAGTCCTCATAGTAAAAATTAAAAAAAATTGAATGCACTTTTACTAAGTTTTGAAAATAAAATGAAGTCTTCTTTCAGCAAAACATGCTATCTACGACATTTAAGGTACTTTCCCTCCATGTGGCATCGCCGTGGGACACCCTGTATACGATATAACTGATTGCCGACAATTAGGTACTTACCTGATACGATTTTGTTAACGCAGTGAGTCTGAGTAGATTCCCTTTCGTTCCCAGCTATTCTTTCTTATTAAAATGATGACACAATTCTGAATATCGGATATGGAATTTCGTGTCACGAACTCACGATTCAACCCTTATACGATTCGAACAACATGCATTGTTTATCACGATATTTGATTGTCACGACTCTACTGCGTCGAAAAATTTAAATTCAAGTATGAACAGGGAAAGGATTTACGAGAAGCACTGAATTCTTTTCAGTCACCTGTTATCAAATTAAAGAATCGTGTATAAAATGAATAGATCTGTTTTATTTATAAGGTGTATAATTATTATCACGTATTTGTGAGTTTATCTTATATTAAACTGTGCTGAAACCCCTCGACACGAATTCTTTCACTCTCTTGCCAAATGACTCATTGCACTTCAGAAAATACGATGCAGTCTTATTTTATTACGTAATCTACGCGTATACACTAGCATCGTCCCGATAAGATACAGTTTATGTTTTAGTCCAGTGCGAACTACCAGCCATTTGCATTGTTTAACTCGTCGGTTTTCTGTAATGAAATTGCCACCTTAAGTATAGTTCAACCAGTTTACCTAAGATACCTTCACTTTCGCCCTGTTTTACTATTTGCATATTGTTTTAACACACGTAAACAAAATTTCGCGTAATGGTTTGGGAGTTCCTACGACCCTTGTGTGTGTTAGGTTACTTGTATAGATACTCGTATTTCTTTGTTACGCGGTGATTTTCCGCCGTATTTTTCCTACGGAAAGTTTTTACATCACTTCATTTTTCCCCTTAACAACCCTTTGAACGTTATCATTATCAAATTTTAAATGCGCCGTCAGTTCTTGTCTCTCCTTAGCGCCAGGCGCTCCAGTGTTATAAATGTTATAATTATGACATTCGCTCTCAAACTTTTTAATGTTCCGTATATCTCGCGTGCCCATGAACTTGGCATGTGAATGACAGCCAGACCACCTGGGGCTGTTATTGACAATTATGTCGGAGGAGTGCTGACCTGCAGCGAGCGTGGTCGCAAAACATTCGTCGCAAAAATTGGCTACGTTAGTCACCTGAGAGCACACCAGCGCGCTCAGCGACGCTCTCAACTGTAAAACGCAGTCGCTGTGGCCGAAAACGGTTAGGAGGAGATGATATGGGCGTTCAATCAGTCACGATGTCTGGACATCATAAATATAAATAAATAAATATAAATATTATAAGAAATTCTTACACAGATTGACTGAGTCCCACGGTAAGCTCAAGAAGGCTTGTGTTGCATTTCCTCAGACAACGATGTATATAAGTAATATACAAATACTTATATAGGTACATATAAAACATTAATAACTCAGGAACAAATATCTGTGCTCATCCCACAAAAAATTACCTTACCGGGATTCGAATTCGAACCCGGGACCGGGCGTAGCAGGCAGGGTCACTACGCGCTAGACCAGACCGGTCATAACAACCCAAAAAGCGATGTCCAACCGACGAATACTAAACTCTCATTTTCTTCCACAGGTACCAAAATGCCCTCGCTATTAGAAGCGCTAGAGCGCAAATACGGCGCCAAAGGCGAAGTGAACCCGTGCATAGACAACCTGCCAGTCGCCATCTTCGTGCCGAAGCGGTCGCCCCGGCTGAGCGTGCCGACGCTGCTCGTGCTCAATGACTGCGACATCGACTGCGCCGGCGACGCTTGCGTGCTGGCTGACAAGTGCGCTGATGTTGTCGAGCTGGATATAGCTAACAACAAGCTTACGGAATGGTCAGAGGTATCTCAAAGTTTCCAAGTTGAGAAATGATTCAAATGATCTTAACACGGGAAAACGAGGGGTGCAATAGGTACACCTTCATAATTATGGATCCTATGTCCCCAACCCCAACATAATGGACCGGGACCGACACCCATCGTCTACCATGTTTATGCACTATCGATTGTTATGCTACTGGTTAATTCGCAACAACTTTTCACTGAAGCATAGCAACAGAGTTTTATGAAGGTTTATCCATTTTCACATCAGCACATTTTTCAGCAGCTCATCTCATTGTCCCTAGGTCTTCGCAATACTGGAGCAGACGCCGCGCGTGCGCTTCCTCAACCTTAGCTTCAACCGTCTCTCGGCACAAATTCAGGCCGCGCAAGCTCTCAACCCTCGCTGGGACAGCCTCAGCAACCTCGTGCTGAACTCCACATACGTCGGCTGGTCCAACGTCTACGCACTCTTGAAAGCTCTGCCAGCTCTCGAAGAACTGCACCTGAGCCTAAACGAGTACTCCTACGTAGACCTAAGCGGCAAAGAAGTCGACGAAAAGGACAGATGCGATGCCTGCTCACGCCTAAAAGCACCAGACTCCTTCGAACCAGTGCACGAGGGCTTGCAGAAACTCCACTTCTCTGGCAACCCTATCAACAGCTGGCGGGAAATATCGAAATTGGGATACGCTTTCCCGAATTTGGATACGCTGCTGGTAAACGACTGTCCTGTCACTACGTTGGAGCCGGATCCTTGCGAGAAATGCGGCGACGGCAATGGGAATAGAAAAAGTCACGATGCCTTCCCGTAAGTACTCTCTTTAGCACTTTTAATTAAGATACAGCGGTATCCTAGGTATAGTTGTGGTTCCATGCAGATGGCAGTCCATATGGTCCTAGACCGCGTCAAGTGAAGAGAAATCACTGTTGGTCACGATCCTCAGCCATGAGGGAACGACTGAGAAGAGAAGAATAGGATACAACGATTTAATTTGTATAATCCTGAATCACACATACATGTCCAGAATTTGATTGAGATCTCAATTTCTTAAAGTTACGAGCTCTCTACCCTACTAATTTTATCGCAAACGACTCAAACGCATGGCTATAGAGCTCAGCATCTTATTCATCTCTTAAAGGCCTAGACAAAAACATAATAAGTGGATTATGTAATCTCGTCCCCTATATTGTTATCGGCTTAACCCTGACTACTAACATTGACCTAATGAACCTAGCGCCGTAATTAGTCGGCTCGTAAAATATGACCTTTATTACAGATTTATGTTTCCATGTGCTTGTAGATTTTTTAAACTGTTATATTGGATTTTTATTCGTAATTTGTTCAATACCTACACCATAAAGCCAAAACTAAAGTTATATCTTTATCCAAGTATACATAGAAATAGGTCATAGGTCTCGAGAAAGACCTTTGCGAAATACTATCCTTCAAAATTGGCAGTGTATCTCGAGCTTTGCTAGATTAAAGTAGCTGTTATATAAGGCAAAACACGAATTACCACCATTAACAAAGGACAAAAACAAAGGACAAAAGCATTTCGTAAGAGACGTTCCAGTGAAATTTGAGAGATGTTTCTAAATCGCACTGCGCCAATTAGCTAATTTCTGCCTTTATTACTATTAGATACTAAAATGAACAGTTCTGTTGCTTAAGATGAGAGGACGACTTAGATGCAATTTCATCGGGATTGGCGAGATCTCGCTTAGCACATTGAGAATTGCTTTGCTCAAATCATCACCCGAAGGATAGGACACTACACTAGGTACTATAGTTATATATAGGAATACAAAAACAAGGACGTGCGATTGTTCTAAATTTTCAAATGCCTGCTATGGACGCTAAATAAGTATATGTATTAAATATTGGTGTGTTGGCTCGTACTTAGGTAATAAGCCTTATTAATGACCTATCCGTTTGCAGCCGCCTCCGGTTTTTGAACCTGAACAATACGGGGCTCGCGACGTGGGATGAAATCGACAGGCTGGCTCAGTTTCCCTCGTTGAAGAGTTTACGAGTTCAGGTAAGTGTGGTTGATATGCCTTTAAGATGTAGAAAAGTCTGGGAAACGAATGGGTGTTTTCTATAGGCGGAGGTATGTTGTTCCAGCACTTTGTGGCGAAATAACTAAAACTGACTAACTGGTGGTTAACTGGAAGAAATCCCTCTAAGGGATAAGTTCGCCTTTGTACTTCACATCTCAATGTATGTTATTTTTAATGTGTTTTTGTACAATAAAGAGCTACTACTACTACTACTGCGGCTACTGCCACTTAATCGAGCTGTGTTGTGCCTTAGCCGGATAAGACGAGCAGTTTGTCTAACATGCTTGCAACTTTTTCTATAGATACTGGGGTCAATGATTTAATATACCTATTACCTATGCAAGATACCTAGTTGTGAAAATAATCAATCCCTTTGCTCCAGTTTGAATTTCATCAGACTATAGCCCATCAATATTCGCGATAGCCAGCATCAATACATTATATTAGCGTCTCGGGGTGTCGTAATTTGTGCGTACGTCCCTCGGGAGCTATCGGCCCAATGCAGGTGAAGGTCTTCCGGATTTAGTTGTGGCCCACTTCACTTACGCAATTCTCGACTCCCGTTCCAATAGCGATACCTAAGTCCTAATGCTATCCTTGTCACGCTGACCTGATCTTAGAATGAGTAAATGAGATAGCGCTAAACTCTCAGTAGCCAGTTGGTGGTTCAGCTACTATAACCTGAACCCTGTAAGACCAGTATGTTTCTCTAAGATTACGAGTAGTTCTTATAGACTAAGAGGCCATTTTGTATTGGCTTGGGAATAAGACTTTCGTGCGCGTACGCGTCTATTGGGAATATTACGACCCCGGCACGCGTAATTTCGACACATTAGCTTGATCTGACGCATACGTTATAGATGATCAATTTAGTACTCCTTCAATTCGTAATCGTAACTTCATCATTTCTTCATGCAATCTGAGAATACTTAACATTCACAATGTTATTCCATGGGCCCGTTTCTCAAAAGGTACAAGCCTTGTATTACAAGTGTGCGAATTGTCAAATCGTATGGGTTGTCATGGAAACACACTTGTAATACAAGGCTAGTACCTTTCGAGAAACGGGCCCAGTCGTATAAACGACCAGTCAATCTGTTTTCGTAGCTTTATCAAATTTTTGCAGTATGTCTTAGAATATTACATATTTATTTACTTGATAACATTGATAACATTATCAATTATTGATGATCAGTTTAGTACTTCTTCTAATTGTGATCGTAACTTCACATTTCTTCACTCGGGTCTCTGAACATTATTTATTGTCTATGCTATTAGTCCTATTATAATGTGACGATTTTAATCTGATCGAAGGAATTTGAAAACAATGTGACATCGACACAATGACGTCAATGGATGGCAAATGTTTTTTTTAATGAAAATAAACTTTGCGATTAATTATTTTGTATGGGCAATATAAGACGCGTAGTAAGTTAATACGTCTAGCATGTTTAGTTTCAATAAAATTCCAATAACATCCATTACGAAATAAGCAATAAATATCAGCATTACCGAGGAACACATGTTGCTACGCATAAGTTGACTTCGAGAAGTACTTAAATACATGCGTAATATACAAATGAACACTTTTGTTTGACCATGGGTGGAGCATATGTCTTTAGTATTAATTAAGGTATATGTATTCTAAGGTAACTGTTTTCATTTTACGATGATATGAAAGTTGATGAGCGCATCTAATACTTACAGTATTCTACAGTTGAGTCGTACCTATTGGATTGCGTCTGTTTAAGTAACAAAAACAAATAAAAAATATTTTCTCGCGATTTCAGCTGCATAAATATTTTTCTGATTATAGTATTTTAATATTTTATGCAACAGGCGTTTAAAGGAGGTCAAAAAAGACGAGTGGCGTGGGTAAATTGTTAATAAAGACGCCACGAGTATTTTTTACTCAGTTAAACGTCGTTGCATACTATACTTTTTCTACGACCATGTACTTAGTTTTTTTAAGACTAAGTAGAATAATTTTCATGAAATTCACACTGTTTCCTGTATTTTGCACTGCCCTGCCAGCGCTGCTGCCCAAAGCCATCCCCCGCCGGCTTACCGCGCACGCGCGCAGTATCGTTATAAGAATAATGCGTTGCCATGGTTACAGAGCCAAACAATGCGTTTTAAATTTTTCGTTACTGCGCGCGTGCGCGGGAAGCTGGTGGGCGCTGGCTTTGGGGAATAGCTGGACTTTTATGTAGGGTTTTAAAGATCTATGCATGACCCTGTAAATGACGAATTACATCAGTTCGGGAGTAGAAAAAAGACATAATCAGAATTCTTACAATGATTTTCAAGTTCTTTCAATTCTTACAAGTTTGAATAATTTGGTCCTTTTTATCCATACTAATATTATAAATGGGAAAGTGTGTGTGTCTGTTTGTTTGTCCGTCCTTCACGGCAAAACGGAGCGACGAATTGTGTAGTGTCGTTAAGTGGAGATAGTTGAAGGGATGGAGAGTGACATAGGCTACTTTTTGTCTCTTTCTAACGCGAGCAAAGCCGCGGGCAAAAGCTAGTTACTAATATTTGTGGCAGTTATTAGTAAATGATCTTCTTTAAATGTTAAATTTAAATAGATATCATACACGAAAGAAAAAACGACAAGGCCCACTGGTGGCCGAGCCGGGAATCGAACCCGGGTCTTCAGCTTACGCGGCTAACGTCTTCACCACTAGACCACCCGCCCGCCCGTCTAGTGGTGAAGACGTTAGCCGCGTAAGCTGAAGACCCGGGTTTGCTTCCCGGCTCGGCCACCAGTGGGCCTTGTCGTTTTTAACACGCTTTTATTAGGTCGTCGTGTATGTAACTATGTATGTAATGGAATCTAAGGAAGCTAATTTAACCATCTTCCAGGAGTCGTAGCGTAATGAAAATTGGCAGCTATATGTAGTTCCGATGACAATACAATAATATGGTACTGTTGAGCTGATCTGATGATGGAGCCGGAAGATATAAACTGGAACTACATGATGGAACATCGTATCATAGCCGTTTTTGGGTTTCTTAGAAAAGTCTTGTAATGAACTTTGACTACAATTAGGTTTCAAGGTCTGATGATGAAGCCGAAAGATATGAACTGGAACTACATGATGGAACATCTTATCATAGCTGTTTTTGGGTTTCTTAGAAAAGTCTTGTAATGAACTTTGACTACGATTAGGTTTCAAGGTCTGATGATGGAGCCGGAAGATATGAACTGGAACTAAATGATGGAACATCGTATCATAGCTGTTTTTGGGCTTCTTAGAAAAGTCTTGTAATGAACTTTGACTACGATTAGGTTTCAAGGTCTGATGATGGAGCCGGAAGATATGAACTGGAACTACATGATGGAACATCGTATCATAGCTGTTTTTGGGCTTCTTAGAAAAGTCTTGTAATGAACTTTGACTACGATTAGGTTTCAAGGTCTGATGATGGAGCCGGAAGATATGAACTGGAACTACATGATGGAACATCGTCATAGCTGTTTTTGGGCTTCTTAGAAAAGTCTTGTAATGAACTTTGACTACGATTAGGTTTCAAGGTCTGATGATGGAGCCGGAAGATATGAACTGGAACTACATGATGGAACATCGTATCATAGCTGTTTTTGGGCTTCTTAGAAAAGTCTTGTAATGAACTATGACTACGATTAGGTTTCAAGGCCTGATGATGGTGCCAGAAGATAAGAACAGAAAAAAAGGGGGGGGGGGCTCGAGGGGGGAAGCATGAAAGAAAGATCAACATAGTATTTAAAATAAGTTGGGTTATCCTTTTCTTGTGACCTTTCAGAGCAAACAAAGGGAGGCGCATAAAAGAAAGATAAACGTTGTATTTAAAATAAGTTGGGTTAGGGTTTTCTTGCTACCCTTAAGAGTAACGAAAAGGGGGGCTCGGGGGGCGAAGCCCCCCGCATAAAAGAAAGATTAACGTAGTATTTAAAATAAGTTGGGTTAGCGTTTTCTTGTGACCTTTCAGAGCAAACAAAGGGGGCTCGGGGGGCGAAGCCCCCGCATAAAACAAAGATCAACGTTGTATTTAAAATAAGTTGGGTTAAGGTTTTCTTGTGATCTTTAAGAGTAAAGAAAAGGGGGGCTCGGGGGGCGAAGCCCCCCGCATAAAAGAAAGATCAACGTAGTATTTAGAATAAGTTGGGTTAGCGTTTTCTTGTGACCTTTAAGAGCAAACAAAGGGGGGCTCGGGGGGCGAAGCCCCCCGCATAAAAGAAAGATCAACGTTGTATTTAAATTAAGTTGGGTTTTCTTGTGATCCTTAAGAGTAAAGAAAATGGGGGCGAAGCCCCCCGCATGAAAGAAAGGTTAACGTAGTATTTAGAATAAGTTGGGTTAGCGTTTTCTTGTGACCATTAAGAGCAAACAAAGGGGGGCTCGGGGGGCGAAGCCCCCGCATGAAAGAAAGATCAACGTAGTATTTAAGATAAGTTAGGTTAGCGTTTTCTTGTGACGTTTAGGAGCAAACAAAGGGGGGGCTCGGGGGCGAAGCCCCCGCACAAAAGAAAGATAAACGTTGTATTTAAAATAAGTTGGGTTAGGGTTTTCTTGTTACTCTTAAGAGTAACGAAAAGGGGGCTCGGGGGCGAAGCCCCCGCATAAAAGAAAGATTAACGTAGTATTTAAAATAAGTTGGGTTAGCGTTTTCTTGTGACCTTTAAGAGCAAACAAAGGGGGCTCGGGGGCGAAAGCCCCCGCATAAAAGAAAGATCAACGTTGTATTTAAAATAAGTTGGGTTAGCGTTTTCTTGTGACCTTTAAGAGCAAACAAAGGGGGGCTCGGGGGGCGAAGCCCCCCGCATGAAAGAAAGATCAACGTTGTATTTAAAATAATTTGGTTTAGGGTTTTCTTGTGACCCTTAAGAGTAACGAAAAGGGGGGCTCGAGAGCGAAGCCCCCGTATAAAGATCAACGTAGTATTTAAAATAAGTTGGGTTAGCGTTTTCTTGTGACCTTTAAGAGCAAACAAAGGGGGGCTCGGCAAAAAAGAAATACTTAAATTTTGTTTGAATTAGTTGAAATGTGACAATATTTTCTAATCGAGTCAAACAAAATCCCACTAGCTGAGAGCTTCAAAACAATGTATGTATCACAGATGTCATATATACCATAGATCAAGCAAACGTATCTACTTAGCGTGTCAAATGAACTCAGTGAAATCCACTGAGTTGTCCGTCTTTAATCGCAGCTTGCAGCTTTCGGGCGTCAATTTTTGTAAGTTGAAGTCAATAAAAACATAAAAAATGCCTCATTACGTGATATTCAATTGCAACAACACAAAAATTATGAACAATCAAGAGCCTGAGACATATTTAAAATTACAGGCAAGAAACAACTTCAGTACAAAATTTGACACGCTCGGCCCCTATACAAATAGATGAACTTGTTTCTTCTATCTAAATATAGTTCTGTGGTATGTATGTAATGTATGGCGAAAGTATGTCTCTCTAATGTCTTCAAAAAGTCCGCGATGGCACATGTCTATATTGTCTATCTTTTACGGATAACTTACTAGGTATAAACATTTTTAACACGCTTTTATTAGGTCGTCGTGTATGTAACTATGTATGTAATGGAATCTAAGGAAGCTAATTTAACCATCTTCCAGGAGTCGTAGCGTAATGAAAATTGGCAGCTATATGTAGTTCCGATGACAATACAATAATATGGTACTGTTGAGCTGATCTGATGATGGAGTCGGAAGATATGAACTGGAACTACATGATGGAACATCGTATCATAGCTGTTTTTGGGTTTCTTATAAAAGTCTTGTAATGAACTTTGACTACGATTAGGTTTCAAGGTCTGATGATGGAGCCGGAAGATATGAACTGGAACTACATGATGGAACATCGTATCATAGCTGTTTTTGGGCTTCTTAGGAAAGTCTTGTAATGAACTTTGACTACAATTAGGTTTCAAGGTCTGATGATGGAGCCGGAAGATATGAGCTGGAACTACATGATGGAACATCGTATCATAGCTGTTTTTGGGTTTCTTAGAAAAGTCTTGTAATGAACTTTGACTACGATTAGGTTTCAAGGTCTGATGATGGAGCCGGAAGATATGAACTGGAACTACATGATGGAACATCGTATCATAGCTGTTTTTGGGCTTCTTAGAAAAGTGTTGTAATGAACTTTGACTACGATTAGGTTTCAAGGTCTGATGATGGAGCCGGAAGATATGAACTGGAACTACATGATGGAACATCGTATCATAGCTGTTTTTGGGCTTCTTAGAAAAGTCTTGTAATGAACTATGACTACGATTAGGTTTCAAGGCCTGATGATGGTGCCGGAAGATAAGAACAGAAAAAGGGGGGGGGGGGCTCGAGGGGGGAAGCATGAAAAAAAGATCAACGTTGTATTTAAAATAGGTTGGGTTAAGGTTTTCTTGTGATCCTTAAGAGTAAAGAAAAGGGGGGCTCGGGGGGCGAAGCCCCCGCATGAAAGAAAGATCAACGTAGTATTTAGAATAAGTTGGGTTAGCGTTTTCTTGTGACCTTTAAGAGCAAACAAAGGGGGGCTCGGGGGGCGAAGCCCCCCGCATGAAAGAAAGATCAACGTAGTATTTAAGATAAGTTGGGTTAGCGTTTTATTGTGACCTTTAAGAGCAAACAAAGGGGGGCTCGGGGGGCGAAGCCCCCGCATAAAAGAAAGATAAACGTTATATTTAAAATAAGTTGGGTAAGGTTTTCTTGTTACCCTTAAGAGTAACGAAAAGGGGGCTCGGGGGCGAAGCCCCCGCATAAAAGAAAGATTAACATAGTATTTAAAATTGGTTGGGTTAGCGTTTTCTTGTGACCTTTAAGAGCAAACAAAGGGGGCTCGGGGGCGAAGCCCCCGCATAAAAGAAAGATCAACGTTGTATTTAAAATAAGTTGGTTTAGGGTTTTCTTGTGACCCTTAAGAGTAACGAAAAGGGGGGCTCGGGGGGCGAAACCCCCCGCATAAAAGAAAGATCAACGTAGTATTTAAAATAAGTTGGGTTAGCGTTTTCTTGTGACCTTTAAGAGCCAACAAAGGGGGGCTCGGGGGGCGAAGCCCGGCATGAAAGAAAGAGAAACGTTGTATTTAAAATAAGTTGGGTTAAGGTTTTCTTGTTACCCTTAAGAGTAACGAAAAGGGGGGCTCAGGGGGCGAAACCCCCGCATAAAAGAAAGATTAACGTAGTATTTAAAATAAGTTGGGTTAGCGTTTTCTTGTGACCTTTAAGAGCAAACAAAGGGTGGCTCGGGGGGCGAAGCCCCCCGCATAAAAGAAAGATCAACGTTGTATTTAAAATAAGTTGGGTTAGCGTTTTCTTGTGACCTTTAAGAGCAAACAAAGGGTGGCTCGGGGGGCGAAGCCCCCCGCATAAACGAAAGATCAACGTTGTATTTAAAATAAGTTGGGTTAGCGTTTTCTTGTGACCTTTAAGAGCAAACAAAGGGGGCTCGGGGGCGAAGCCCCCGCATGAAAGAAATATCAACGTTGTATTTAAAATAAGTTGGTTTAGGGTTTTCTTGTGACCCTTAAGAGTAACGAAAAGGGGGGCTCGGCGGGCGAAGCCCCCCGCATAAAAGAAAGATCAACGTAGTATTTAAAATAAGTTGGGTAAGGGTTTTCTTGTGACCCTTAAGAGTAACGAAAAGGGGGGCTCGGCGGGCGAAGCCCCCCGCATAAAAGAAAGATCAACGTAGTATTTAAAATAAGTTGGGTAAGGGTTTTCTTGTGACCCTTAAGAGTAACGAAAAGGAGGGCTCGGGGGGCGAAGCCCACCCCGCATAAAAGAAAGATCAACGTTGTATTTAAAATAAGTTGGGTTAGCGTTTTCTTGTGACCTTTAAGAGAAAACAAAGGGGGCTCGGGGGCGAAGCCCCCGCATAAAAGAAAGATCAACGTTGTATTTAAAATAAGTTGGTTTAGGGTTTTCTTGTGACCCTTAAGAGTAACGAAAAGGGGGCTCGGGGGCGAAGCCCCCGCATAAAAGAAAGATCAACGTAGTATTTAAAATAAGTTGGGTTAGGGTTTTCTTGTGACCCTTAAGAGTAACGAAAAGGGGGGCTCGGGGGGCGAAGCCCCCCGCATAAAAGAATGATCAACGTAGTATTTAAAATAAGTTGGGTTAGGGTTTTCTTGTGACCCTTAAGAGTAACGAAAAGGGGAGCTCGGGGGGGCGAAGCCCCCCCGCATAAAAGAAAGATCAACGTAGTATTTAAAATAAGTTGGGTTAGCGTTTTCTTGTGATCTTTAAGACCAAACAAAGGGGGGCTCGGGGGGCGAAGCCCCCCGCATGAAAGAAAGATCAACGTAGTATTTAAGATAAGTTGGGTTAGGGTTTTCTTGTGACCCTTAAGAGTAACGAAAAGGGGGGCTGGCCCCCCGCATAAAAGAAAGATCAACGTAGTATTTAAAATAAGTTGGGTTAGCGTTTTCTTGTGACCTTTAAGAGCAAACAAAGGGGGGCTCGGGGGGCGAAGCCCCCCGCATAAAAGAAAGATAAACGTTGTATTTAAAATAAGTTGGGTTAGGGTTTTCTTGTTACCCTTAAGAGCAACTAAAAGGGGGCTCGGGGGGCGAAGCCCCCCGCATAAAAGAAAGATCAACGTAGTATTTAAAATAAGTTGGGTTAGGGTTTTCTTGTGACCCTTAAGAGTAACGAAAAGGGGGGCTCGGGGGGCGAAGCCCCCCGCATAAAAGAAAGATCAACGTAGTATTTAAAATAAGTTGGGTTAGGGTTTTCTTGTGACCCTTAAGAGTAACGAAAAGGGGAGCTCGGGGGGGCGAAGCCCCCCCGCATAAAAGAAAGATCAACGTAGTAAAAATAAGTTGGGTTAGCGTTTTCTTGTGATCTTTAAGACCAAACAAAGGGGGGCTCGGGGGGCGAAGCCCCCGCATGAAAGAAAGATCAACGTAGTATTTAAGATAAGTTGGGTTAGGGTTTTCTTGTGACCCTTAAGAGTAACGAAAAGGGGGGCTCGGGGGGGCCAAGCCCCCCCGCATAAAAGAAAGATCAACGTAGTATTTAAAATAAGTTGTGTTAGCGTTTTCTCGTGACCTTTAAGAGCAAACAAAGGGGGCTCGGGGGGCGAAGCCCCCCGCATAAAAGAAAGATAAACGTTGTATTTAAAATAAGTTGGGTTAGGGTTTTCTTGTTACCCTTAAGAGCAACTAAAAGGGGGCTCGGGGGCGAAGCCCCCGCATAAAAGAAAGATTAACGTAGTATTTAAAATAAGTTGGGTTAGCGTTTTCTTGTGACCTTTAAGAGCAAACAAAGGGGGCTCGGGGGCGAAGCCCCCGCATAAAAGAAAGATAAACGTTGTATTTAAAATAAGTTGGGTAAGGGTTTTCTTGTTACCCTTAAGAGCAACGAAAAGGGGGCTCGGGGGCGAAGCCCCCGCATAAAAGAAAGATTAACGTAGTATTTAAAATAAGTTGGGTTAGCGTTTTCTTGTGACCTTTAAGAGCAAACAAAGGGGGCTCGGGGGCGAAGCCCCCGCATAAAAGAAAGATCAACGTTGTATTTAAAATAAGTTGGGTAATGGTTTTCCTGTGACCCTTAAGAGCAAATAAAGGGGGCTCGGCAAAAAAGAAATACTTAAATTTTGTTTGAATTAGTTGAAATGTGACAATATTTTCTAATCGAGTCAAACAAAATTCCACTAGCTGAGAGCTTCAAAACAATGTATGGCGAAAGTATGTCTCTCTAATGTCTTCAAAAAGTCCGCGATGGCACATGTCTATATTGTCTATCTTTTACGGATAACTTACTAGGTATAAACATTTTTATGATAATACCGTAATAAGAAGGTAGCCGCTAGTTATTATTAAGTAGCAATTAGCAATAAGTACACGTTAAGCCACAAATGGCATGTAAAATCCGCCTACTTGAAATAAATTTATGTATAAATGTTAAAAGTATTTCATTATTAATGACTAAAAAGTATAAAATAAATTAATAGTTTAAAAAACACTATAAAACACGCTTTTATAAATGCACGTAAAAACCAAAAATAAATTATGGATCGTTCAAGTTGTCTCTATTTGTGAGCTGAAGTTTAAAAACTATGTGCTTTTAATTATAATATTTGATTGTAAAAGCGTGGGGCGCTGGAACAGGAAAGACTTTCTTGTAAACAAATACTAATCCGAACTTCCTGGCGAATGAAGTTGCATAAGAACATAACGTTTACATATGCCGCCTAAGGGTTACCAAAGAGAACCAAAGATATCTCGTCCACGAACAAGAACTCTGCATCCTGTCACTGTAGACACTTTCCCCTTTTGTACTTTGATTACCGGAAAAAAGCGGCGTTCTAAGTGTCGGTGACTGTCGACTCTCCTCGCTACTAGCGCATATTTTGTCTGAGTTCGACAAACTGGTACCTACATTGAACACTGACTTTTAATCTGTGTAACCTCCTTCCCGTAACATAGCATAATTTGATTTATCAGCAAGTTATACAAAAAGTCTTTCCTGTTCCAGCGCCCCACGCTTTTACAATCAAATATTATAATTAAAAGCACATAGTTTTTAAACTTCAGCTCACAAATAGAGACAACTTGAACGATCCATAATTTATTTTTGGTTTTTACGTGCATTTATAAAAGCGTGTTTTATAGTGTTTTTTAAACTATTAATTTATTTCTTTCGTGTATGATATCTATTTAAATTTATAATTTATATATAGTAGTGTGACTACTTGAAAAAAGAACAAATCAAAAAAATATTCAATAAAATAATTTGATTTGTTCCCTAGTTCTTTAAATGTTGTTACCCACTGCTGGGGTGTAGTGTAATGTAGGGCTCGAATTATATTCCTTCAGTGACTCCGGTCCGGTCTTGGTCTGGTCATTGATTCCGTTCGGTCTGCTTTATCTTAATTAGTAAATTAGGGCCAATAATCCAGCACATTTTTAATCATCACCCAACACTTATTTAACATATGCAAGTTACGCAACAAAGCCATAATCTAAGCAAACTAGGTAATAAAACCCAGTGAACTCATCCAGTATTCACTGTTTTTGTTTAATTGTCTGTTCAATTTCCGCGCCTGTCTGTGTCAAGGCCGATCAATCATAACACGGAATATAACCGGCAGCACCGCCAGCTATCAGATATATCAGAGCGCCCGAGCTACTCGAAAACATCTGAACACCCACTCTATCGCCTTCAACACAGACGTGCTTAGATACTTCTGAACACTTTGGCTGTTCCGATATAATTGCGACTGTATATAAACATACATTTATTTCATTGCTATATATGCTTATATCCAGAGAATTTCTGTGCTAATTAGAACCTTATTTAGCTGTGGGTAAAGATAGTTTTTCTATCGTTTAGCGGTCGCTTTGTGACCGTCACGCGACGAAGAATGTGAAAGTATGGTTTAACGAAGTGTTCCGCTGTGTAGGGTTGCCACTGTTGTCAGATATTTTTTAGTTTTTGTACAGTTCTAATCCATGAGCACACGACTTTTCTAACAGTAAGTTGCGGTGCATAATCAGATGTAACCAACTTCATTTGAGCGTGTCGATATCTTACTCATGTTCAAATAAAAATGTGGAGTAGTATATTTTTACTATCTACTTACTTTAGTAACATTGTTAGCGTTAAATATTAAGTTGTCCGATTACTTAACTAACTACCAATTTAAGTTATTTCTGGGTACAGTACCTACAGTACGACAAAAAATTGTAGAATAGAAATGAGAGCATCACTTTCTTCGCATTTTTTTTTTATACTACGTCGGTGGCAAACAAGCATACGGTCCGCCTGTTGGAAAGCGGTCACCGTAACCTATGGACGCCTGCAACTCAAAGAGTGTCACATGCGCGTTGCCACTTGTTGCTTGCATTTGTCAGATATAATCGTATATACAAACTTTATAAATGAATCAATAAAAAAACACTTCTCTATGTTAAACTTATAAGGAGCAGATCTGCCCGTAAGCGTCTCAATTCTCAATCATGTATAGAAAATAAACTTTTTTTTTTTTTATTGTACAATTTTATGCCGGACAATATGTTGCAAAATTGTAACGGCTGACAGTGACAGCCCTACCTTTGTATGGTTTTACGTTGAATTGCATCGTAGTATAAGTGATGTCACAGCTATTGACGTAAAGTTATGAAACGGCTCTTTGTTTCACGTGTAACGCGCAATTTGCTGCTACCTATTATTTATTGGTAATCCCGTGTGTGTTTACTATAAATTTGTCAAAACAGAAAAAAATATATTAGGAAAATTGTGAAAATAACGACAGGAAAAACTGGTTAGTCGATTAGACACTGGTAGACACTTAATTATTGGCTAAATACCATCTTACTCACATTATTAGGGTAATAAACTATACCATAGACACTTTTCCTGATCTCTTAAATCTCTTTAGAATCATTAAGAGTAGGTTAGGCTATCTACTTCGAGCTATGAATGATTGCATGACCCTTGCCGAAATTAATAATATTAAGTAAGTATTTATTCTTACGAAAAATTGTAGGTATATCTTCTTCTTTAAATCTTGTTACCCTCTGCTGGGATGTAGGACACAAATAACATAACATTATTTCATACAAAAGGAAACTTATTCCTAAGATAGAAACAGTTTTAAAAACCTCTACCCGTTATTCTCCTATACCTACGAAATCATGAATATCACACACGCAAATATTTATTACAAAAAGTTACAATTACAAAACGTCAGAAACGAAAACTATGCCTCATATCTGTGCCAAAAATAATTACCGAGGTTAGCATATCCACGGCCACTCTATCAGCGTTGGCGCCATTTTAACCGCCGACCTTCCATTCCTCTCAAACTCTTCCGACCATAGACAAACTGCGATTTCTTTCTTTCACAATCGTATTGCCAGAGACAATCTGATGATTAAAGCAACCGCAATGGTCATTTGTAAATTCAACAGATCTGCGTTTGGTAATTGCAATTCGTTAATAATTTTGTATAATGAGATAGGGTGTATTGGGGTAATTTCGCAGCACAAAATGCTCGGGTTATTTCGAAAGGGGAATCTTGATATGATGGTAATAATGGTGATTTTTCATGTGACTTTCGAAATTAAACGACTTTCGAAATTACCCCAATGCACCTTACTAAGTATGTATGCATGCAGTAAGGTTACGTTTTGTAAATTTTATAGAGAAAAACTGATTTAACGATAATTACCATGATGGAGATTTATGTTGGTCTTTTTATTAAAAATGAGGTATCACATTAGGGTGTGCAAACCGGTTAACCGGTTAACCGAAAAACCGGTTAACCGAGACTTTTTGGCCTCTGTTAAAAACCGGTTTTTATAGTCTCTAACCGGTTAATAACCGAAACTGTATTCATTTCTCAAAATTTGGAAAATTAAGCATAAAAAGGTTCAAAAATACGTAATTATTTAATGTTTTGTAATAATAAAGGTTTATTCATTACTTTTAATTGACACAATTATTATCTGTAATGATTTTATTTTAAAAATTAGTCCCGAGTCTACTACCGAGTATACATTTTATACAATACAGTAGAGTCCGGTTAGTATATTACGACTCCGCATAGACCTAACATCCAACCTCTTACAACGACATAAGCACAGGTATTTATTTGGTTTTCGTATGTGATAGTATGAAAGTACATCCGTTTATTACGACTCCGATTTTAACGACCAGCCGCTTTTTACGACACATTTTACACAGAATCCATCCATCAAGTCCGGTTGCAACGACGAGCGACAACGTTTTTAGTTTTACTAGTAAATTGAGGAAACAAAACTACTTCCATCCAAATAGAGATGTAGATATTACTTTTAATTAAAAGAAATGAAATTCGTTTTGTACGACATCCGGTTAGTACGACGTAATATCAGCGGTCCCTTGAGCGTCTTTGTAACCGGAGTCTACCATATATTTCAAACTATATTTTATAAAAGAAAGGTAAAATGGAGATCTTGGTTTTCTTACATCAATTGCTTGTATTACTAGGGGCTCTGGGAGCTGTAGACCCTCGCGACATGCCTAGAAAACGCAAAACTGACGAATCACATTCAAACCATACAAGCCTTTTTTTAGCAATTTCCACATTTTACAAAATTTCCAAAAACTGTAAAAAAATGATCTTCATCGTGCAAGTAATACCTGCTACGATATCATCAACATCAGATTGTTTAAAGGTAATGGTAATTATTGCGTAGTACGGCCATTTACTAAAAATCCTCAAAACCGGTTAATAACCGGTTAACCGGTTTTGAAGGAAATGTCTCGGTTATTAACTGGTTTTTTAAGTTAACCGGTTTTTGCATACCCTATATCACATATACCTAATATAAGCGAGTCGCGAGATCCTCAGAGGTCCTTAAAAAAATCGTTGTGCTTAAACAAATATGACTCAGACAAACATAAAGGTCAAAGAACTACCTCGCTAATGTCACCTTTACATTACTCATATCACACATTAGAGCGGTTAGTGTCACACTCAAATAACGAAAACATACACTTGAATTGCGTTCAGTCAATGCAGAATTCATCACTGCTCGGAGTTCGATCTGAGAGACGCTACACCCAGGGCTGTTAATGCTGCTGCATATTGGGCATCTACTGTATAAGGAAGGAACCTCGGCACGATAAGAAGAAGTCAATGCAGAATGAATGTAATGACGGGAAATATTTTTGATTCTTTTGTGATGCTTTTTTCTATATTTCGGCAGGATTTTCCTTATTTTGTTTTCAATTGCGTTTTAAAAGTCACCTAATCGGTTCATCGCTTCTCTGAAGGGTAAAATTGTTACTCCGTGTCTTGCGTGGGCGACGGTCGCGCGACCATCGCCGTCGCGTCTCATACTTCCATATCGATAAGGTTTGATTTCGTATGCGTCGCATCGCCGTCGCGCGACCGTCGCCCACGCAAGCCACGGCGTAATGAACTTAAGATTGATGGTAGCAGGTAGGGTGCCTACATATTTGGTATATTTTATGTCTATATATCTACAGTTTGTAGTTTTGCAAACCATTTCCGTCAGTAGAAAAAGTTGGGAAATATCCTAAAGCTTTAGTAGGTTAATGCTTCAAAAAGTTGATCTTTTCCTACTAATAGAGTTAGAATATTTTTTTATCTACACCCGTGGTGGATGTATGAACATAACAATCGATTGAATCCTTACATGGGTATTTTTTACGCAATTCATACTCAGAAGTTGCGAGGTTTTTCGATCCTGATAGGAGAAAAAAAATGTCTCAAGATTTCCATACATTTTTCACACCTTCCATTCCGTTACCTCCATACAAAATGTAAATGAAAATGAAAATGAAAATGAAATATTTATTTTCAAGTAGGCATATTACAATGCGCATATGAACGTCAAATAAAGCTACGCCGGCTCTAACCCTACGCCTCAGCCTCGAGAAGATTTCAGTCCCTCCTTCAGTTGGGAGGGGGGTATCCACTATGGGACCGGCAAGAAACTCGGCGGGCAACTTCTTTTCAAAACATTACATCTTATAATTAACATGCATTAAATAACAACATACAATTTAACATGCAAAAGTATTCATCAAAGAATATGAACAGACTAGGTACTCTATGGAAATCAATTTCAATAAATTATATTATTGCTTAATAATACGTCGTTCTTCTTCAGAGAAAACATATCAAATTGTCATAGAAGAAAAAGATAATATGAATCTCAATATCATTAAATATGTAATTTACCTACACAACATAAAATATAAAATATTTGATGTGCTTTCTTATCTGAACTGTGTCCTCTATACATAATACAATTATTTTAATTGCTATTCGTTTTTTGTAGTTTCTGGTTCGGGCCATGCATGTTTGTCTGTCAAATAGTCCTCGACTCTGTAATAAGCCTTTAACATCAATGATTTTTTTAAGTAGTTTTTCTTTGAAGAGTTCTCTTACTGTATAAATAATATGGTAACGGAATGGGAAAAAAACCTTGAGACACTTTTTTTCTCCTATTAGGATTGAAAGAGCTCGCGATTCATGATTGGAAACCACATAATATTTTCCAAATCCAAAAAAAGGGGGTGGACAACTTTGAAAATAATGGCCCAGGCATAGTTTATTTTTAAATTTGGAAAAACACTGGAACCGGCCAGTGAATCATAAAATCATGTCAGATGAACGCAACGGTCTGTACACCCACGCCTTCTGCGCGGTTCTTTGTTTGATTGAAGCTAATGCAGGGTCGTTTTAAGGTGTTTTTGAGTTTCTGAAGTTTCTGAGTTACTAATAACTTGAGAACATAAGGATTATGCATTATGTTTTAGTTTTAAAAAGGATCATGAGTGCGATGCTTCTATAGTATTTTAAAGGAGCTGGGGTGGCTTTTAAAGGAGGTCAAAAAAGACGAGTGGCGTGGGTAAAGACGCCACGAGTATTTTTTGACTCAGTTAAACACCGCTGCATAAAATACTTTTTCTACGACAATGCACTTAGTTTTTAATAGTTTTCTAGAATACTTTTGTGAAATTCACACTGTTTCCTGTATTTTGCACTACCAGCGCAGCTGCCCAAACCCAAAGCCATCCCCCGCCGGCTTACCGCGCTCGCGCGCCGTATCGTTATAATTGCGTTGCCATGGAAACAGAGCCAAACAATGCGTTTTCATTTTTTTCGTTACTGCGCGCGTGCGCGGAAGCCGGTGGGCGCTGGCTTTGGGGAATAGACATTTATGTAGGGTTTTATAGATCTATGCACGACCCTGTAAATGACGAATAACAGTTCGGGAGTAGAAAAAACAAATTATGACGTACGTCGAATGGCAAGGAACACCATGGACTGTGGACTCAACTTCAACTGACACGTTTTGTAACCCATGATGACGAAACGGGATAATCAGCATTGCATATTCACTAAAACATTATTTTAAAGGAAATCTAGTTTTAAAATAAATCATTATACTGAAGCGCATATTTATTTAAACTTATTGGAATCATATTAAATTTATTATAGTGTTCGGAAAAAGAAAAATCGTGGAATATAATTTACATAATCAAAATCCTTATAGACACTTAGTTACAGCTACCTACTTAGAACTTTAAGTACAATGATAAATTGAGGCCTAAATTTTTCAATTCTTCAATGATAAACATATGCGCATATTTTAATAAAAGCAGTGATGTTAAATAATCGCACGAATACGAAATTAATAGTAGACATGTAATTTATAGTTGAGGGTCGTGATTTTTCTCCTATTCTGCCAATTTGACCGAAATAGTATTTGGAAATAGAAATTTGAATTAAAAAAATATACATGTGTTAAAAACAAATTGTAAACAAATCGTTTACTTACCTAATTAGTGTCAGAGTAAGTCTATTCAATTTGAATATGGTGATTAGTGAAAATGATTAATGCGCTAAAGTATAATTATGAATCATAAAGAAACGGATAGGAAATCCATCCAACCGGTTTACAAGTAACCAGTTCTATCTATTTATAAGTTTCTATTTTATATAGAAGAAAAACTTGAAAATATCAATGGCACACTGAGAGAAAATACAACCAGTTTTCATGTTCGTTCAACAAGTTTTTTGGTTAAAATAGCGCCTACGTGCTCTTTGGTTCAAACAACAAGCTACTTTGTCATTTGAATCGGCAATATATTTGAATCAACAAGTCGATTTTATAAAAACAACCTGACACATATTGTTTTAAACATACGTTTGGCTGATTCAAACGGATAAACCGCAACAAGTCGAACTTGTTAAATTCACAATGCAAATTTCTCTCAGTGTAGTTTGTTTGCAACAGTTTTCAAAAAACAATGCCAAAATCACCTCTTGATGAGATTAAACTAAGATTAATCGCGATAAAACTATGGCGTACTGTGTACTTTGCCGTTTTTTTGAAAACCTGTATTTGAAAACCCTATATCTATGGCTGCCTCAACGGTTCTTCTGCCTCAATAAAGGCTTTACGGTGAACTTTCATTGCATTTATTTCCTATACGCCATTTCCTCTCCTTCTTCGGATGAAGAGAGATAACATCACGAATATACGCCGAATCCCTACATGTTTAAAACCTAGCCAGAAATATATGACTGTTTGTCAAGAGGGTACTGTTGTTCTGATGTATGGGATGACAGTTCAGTATAGTTTAAGGGTCGTTCTATCTTTTCGTGCCGATTTGGTGTTTGAGCTCGGATCAAGCGTTTAGATGACTCTCATGTACAAGTGGTTATTTTTAAAAGTTGTATTTTAAGTTTTAAACATAAGGCGAGCATGTTGGAAATTTGCTAGCTCTTATAGTTTTTTTTATAAAAATAAAAAACATGCGAAATCTTCATTTCCCTCTTACCAAAAATGGCGTACCATGAAGTTCAAAATTACAAAACTCCCATAATTTACAGACAAACCCCAGTTTTCTTTATTGATTATAAGTAAGTATATAACTAATACTATATAAGTACATATTCAGCTTAGCTAGCGTGCATCTTTGATAGAGAGAACGCACTTTTTAATTTTGTCACGCGCGCAATTTCATTTCCAGTCGAAAAAATTGTCAGACTTGTCCAGTTTGAACGCGCCTTTATTTACAAACACCCGTGATCCCCACGTGTCTCTGCCGCCTCAGCCTGCCACGATTTGTCAATGGGGAAGGACGCACGTTAATGGTTTACCAACAATTTCGATTCTCCTCATCAAAATCCAGTTTCGTCCTGGGTAAGTACTCATTACCATCTGGTTATTATTTTGACATTATGTAGTGAAAGAAATTGCTTGTCAAGTTAATTTATTATCATTTAGGTATGTCTTCATTTGGCTTGCTTGGTGGCCTTGAAGTCCGAGAGACGGCGAAGATATTTGAAATAAACGTTAAAACTTCATTCCGCTCCTATTCATTTCCGTCCATTTCCTTCCAATTTTGGCGTGGAAGGGAATGAATCAGTTTGGAAGGAAATGATAATAATGGGGCTACAGTGGGCGGGACCCGGCTATCCGCGTACCGTTTCAGATGCTACGTCTGTTTCAGGCACTTGAGCCATCCACCACCGTGTCGGATCAACGGCTATCGGATCAGGTGCGCGTCATTCAGCAGTCAAGGCGGCTGAATGACGCCACACTTGATTGGCTTCGCTAGGCTCTCGTTGCTCGCGCGGACTCCGCTTCTTCTTCTCCGCGGAACTTCTGGCTGGCAACGCAATTTCAACAAGCCAAGCGCAAAATCTTGGATCCAACTTGTGTTACTTTCCTGCTGTATAAGTCCGGTAGTAACACGGAAGCAAAAAACTATAGACCCATTACCCATTACGTGCTTGCCTAATGCCTGCACTATACAAGCTCTTTCCATCTATTTTGAGAGCAAACGTTAACGCGAACATTACCTCTAACAATATTTTGGCTTCCGCTCAAAATGTCTTTGATAGGGTTGGGTCCCGCGGTACTAAAGAGCTCCTATTAGACATGACCATTTGCCAACAAGTTCAGCGGAACAAAAGGCCATCTCGGCCGCTTGGATTGACTATAAGAAGGCACAGATTCGGTGCCTCACTTATGGCTGAGACGGATATTGGAGCTGTATAAACTTGATGCAGTTTTAATATCCGTCCTGGCCGCATGTAGGTATGAGGCAGTGGACCACAGTCCTTCGTCAGACAGGAGACAGGGATGACCCCCTTGGCCCGCCGGACTTCATAATGAAATATTCCAGGGTGACATTAGAGTCCCGTGGTTCTGCCAAGCTCTGAATCCTCTCGGCACTCTGCTGAAGGATTCTGGGCTAGGTTGCCAGCTTCAGAGAGAGGGTGAAGTCATTTCTCACCTTCTGTACTTGGAGGATCTCAAACTATTTTCACCGAACACCCAAGATCTGATGGTGCTATTGAAAACCACAGAAGTTTTCAGTACCGCCATCAAAATGGAATTTGGTGTCGATAAGTGTGCGGATATGCATGTATAGCGGGGGAAGGTAGTAAATTCAGAAGATTTACACTTTTCTGAGACAATGTGTCGTTCAGATCTTTCTCTAAATCAGAAACCTATAATTACCTACCTTGGTATGCCACAGTCGTTGGGTATTGAGGATGATGACATTAAATGGTCGGTGAAGGAGCGCTTTTTCAGTCGGCTCACAAAAGTCCTTAACAGTATTTTGTCAGGAGGCAACAAAGTGCGCGTCTTTAATGCCTGGGTAATGCCCCTACTCATAATTATACTCTTTTGGCATACTAAAGTGGACCCAGACCGAGCTGGACGCCCTGGATCGAAGGGTCCCCCTACTGCTCACCACACATCGTATGTTACACTCATGAGATTGTACATCCCACGGAAGTGCGGAAGTCGAGGCTTCCTAAACGCCAAAAATCTCGACAACCTCGAGGTGTACTACCTCAGGAATTACTTACTTAACAACGAATGTGGGATGCATCGTGATGTGGTGGCAGTAGACAGAAACCTCACGCCGCTCTCCTTGGCGAAAGAAAACTGGCGCAAACCTGTGGTACTAAGTACTGCGGACCGTAAGGCGGTATGGGAGAGCAAGCCGCTACAAGGGTGGTTCTACAAGGCCCTCACGGGACCAGATGTAGACCTGCTCGCATCATTAAACTAGTTCAAATTCGGGGACCTCTATGGAGAAACCGAGGGTTTTGCCTGTGCAATTGCGGATGAAGTTATGATGACGAACAACTACCGGAAATATATCCTGAAGGACGGTACGGTCGACATTTGTCGGGCATGCTGCCGTCCCGGAGAGTCACTCAGGCATATCATCTATCATCTCGGGTTGTTCTCATCTTGCTAACGGTGAGTACTTGTACAGTCATAATCAGGATTATTCACCAGCAGTTTGCTCTTCAATACGGTCTTGTGGACCGCGAAGTACCATATTACACTGCCGTCCTTAGTAACTGCGCCAGTTATCGAAATCGGTTATGCCACGCTCGCTCTATTGGGATCGATCTATTATCACTGACAGGACTATTGTAGCCAATAAGCCTGACATTGTGGTAATAGATCGACCACAACGCCGGGCCGTGCTCGTTGACATCACCATCCCCCATGATGAGAATCTCGTGAAAGCCGAGGACAAGTCCAGTATGTAATGTACCTAAACTTGGCTCACGAAAATTTGGAAAATATCAAACAGTTGATTATTATATTATAAAACAGGTATTAAATCGTTTTATTTTAAGCCTCCATCTTTTAAAATATAATCAATTTCATTTCCATCCTTACGTGGACATTACCTTCCCATGGATTTTCATTTCCATCTACGCCTTCATTACAATCCTTACTTTTTCTTAGAAAGTAAAACTAGTATAAAGGTGCCTTTCACTAAAACATAGTTACTATGTGTATATACATTCGCAATATCAAAATAACGACCATACCTTTAAAAAAAAAAGTTATCACAAAAAACGCCAAATCGGCACGAAAAGATAGAACGACCCTTAAAGATCACATGACTGTCTGTTGTGTTTTGACATGCGTGTAAATTGGTTATCTTATTTTTTATTATATTTGTGTAAATGTTCAATTTTTTATTTGTGTGTCAATGAATGTTTTCTTATTCTTATTTTTATTCTTAAGAAAATCCGCAACATGGCGCGCGTAGTCATATATTTCTGCGGCTGTAACACACAGTTGGAAAACTTTATCGCGTCTGTGTGTCCCTATCATACTTAAAAATAGTGCGAAAAGGACGGCCTGACGTTATATCGTTTATCACGCGACCGTGCTTGCCATTACATTTAAATTTGTGAGTGTGCACGGGAAAACGTCCCACTTTGTCGATTGATATAAAGCCGCTTTGTCAGTTTATTCGTATAAATAATATACAAGTATGTAGCCTTAATGGTAACCGACAAAGTGGGACGTTTTACTAAACACACTCACATTTAGAGACTCTAGTAACCCTAATCGCCCTCAGCTCAACGTTTAATTAAGCGTATTACCCAATGTCCCAGAAATCAGCCGTCGATTAAATCTATAGTTGCAATTGCAGGCTATTAGGTATTATTTAATTATATTCTTGCTATTAACGAGGTATACATACTTTGACAGATTTTTAGGAATATATCGATCTAACTTTAGAGATTCTTTCAAATCATCGACTGTGGATTTAAGAACGGATGAATTAATAATTATACCACAAATTGGGCTGCGAATTTCATACCTGTTTGATTGATGACTACTTATTGACTCGCTGTAATTCAGGAGATGAGCTTCAAAGAAACCGATATATTTGGGATAGCAAGCTAAGATATTGTAGGTAATTTTGCTGGCAGTCAAATATACCTATACTCTAATCTTATCCATACTAATATCATAAATGGGAAAGTGTGTGTGTGTCTGTTTGTTTGTCTGTCTTTCACGGCAAAACGGGGAGACGAATTGACGTGATTTTTTAAGTGGAGATAGATGAAGGGACAGGAGGAGGATGAGACAAAACTCATGGAGAGTGTCATAGGCTACATTTTGTCTCTTTCTAACCCCCCACTTCCCTAAAATGGGGAGGTCTGTATGTCTGTAGTCTGTATGTATGGAGCATTACGCAATTCTCGAAATTATTAACGAGATAGAAGCCGCAGGCAAACGCTATTAACTCATAAGCAAATGCAATCAGTGACTGTGTCTGATGTACTATTTATAAAATATTTGAAACAAATAAAAAAAAATGCAAAATCTTGCGTTCATATTATTTCGCACCACGTATATATTTTATTCAAAGTTCAAACTGTATTTAATTGCAATTTTTACTCCGATCCATTGCAAAATAGATTTAGGTCACAAAAGCTACCATACAAAATGACATCGTTCTAACATGTTTGAACAGCATCGAAGTCAAAGACGCGCCGGGAACCGACTAACTAGGGCAATGCATTGTTATCCGCAATATTGCACTACGAGTACAGTAGGGATGTACCGACTAGTCGAAAAAGCCGACTATCCGGCCATATTTGTAGTCGGCGACTAATCGGCGACTAGTCGGCAAAAAAGGCCGATTAGTCGGCAGATTATTAAGTGATAGAAAAACAGTACAAACATAAATTAACAGCTGATATTGTTGTATTATGAACCTATTTGTTATGTTGTTAGTCAAAAGAACAACTGCGGTAATCATAGAAAGAAATGTCCTACCAAGGACTATCGGTTTCATAGGCAGGATTCCTACCCACTTAAGCCAAACCGTTTGTTAAAAATGGAAATTGTATATCAATATTCTCATTGACCTTTGAACCTTTAAAAAAAAATGAATAGCGCTAACAAAGGACCAATGTAATTCAAAAATTTTGATAAATTACTCGAAAATTATTTTCTGGCCGACTAGTCGGCCGACTAATCGGCCACCCAAGCGCCGACTAGTCGGTAGTCGTCGGCCAAATCAATAGTCGGTACATCCCTAGAGTACAGTCAAGATAATTAAATATAGATACGAGCAACGTGCCTAAAATATGTATATGTATAGACGACTTTATTGCTAATACGTTAAGGTTGTGGATACATATATTTGGCACTATGTCCGCATCTATATTTAATATCTTGACTGTACCTACTAGCCTCAGGCCCTCAGGTCACCGTGACGTGACTGCAGTTTCTATTGTCGCGGAGAAAGGGCAATAATGTTGTCTTGTCCGTGACCCGACAGGGAACGTCATAAAGTATGGAGACCAAAGAGGGTATAGTATGTAATTACAGTGCATAGACTGCCGTCTCTTGACATGGGCTTAAAACTTTTGAACCTCTGTTTTGACAATTTGGCCCATATTTTTAGCTTGATACGTTTTTAAATGTCAAATATGAATATCAGTGCCATCTAGCTGAGAGTACCCCAAAGGTGTAATGCCATCATCTAGGCCACCGGACCTTTTTCTGTATGGTACTGAGGTACGTTATTTTCTTAGACTTTATCTGTATATACGGAGTTATATATGTCTTTGATGGAGATTCGACTTACGAACGTGTGCATATTACACTAGGGAATCGTGTGCTTGGAGAAGGGAAAACAGGTCACGTTCGGTTTATAGCAAATTGTAAATAGAATAACAGAGTAAACTAGTCATGGAGCGGTGTTTTGTTTTACAATTTGTGTGGATTTTATTATTATATCGACTTTGACAGAATAAGCACCTCTATCATGTAATATCAAAACCCTACCTAATAACAGATTCTGAAATCACGATAACAACGTTTCTTTGGAACGAAATGTTTAGAATAAAAATAAGTAAATTGTCTATTCCACTTTAGTAGTATTGTGTCCATACTGTCCATAGTCGGCAAAACGTTCAACATTGTCGCTAACCATGAGAACAAGATTTGCTTCTATAACATAACGTCGTTAGTCGTCGTCAAAACTCCTTTAATAGGCTAGTTACCTACTAGTCAAATCAGCTTCTTTTTAAGAACTGTCAAAACGATTTGCTAATATGGAATTACTATGAAATACTGAGGAGTGACGTCATGGTCAATTCATTTACTTTATATCTTTTTCTTTGACTTATTAAATAGAAATTATGTTTAAACATAATTCCCGTCCATTTTTTTCTTCTAATTATGTGGTGCTTTATTTCGTGCACTGCATAAAATATTTTATTTTAAGTGTAGGAAACTAGCCTATTATGGCAAGCGATACAATTTAACATTAGATTAAAAGTTTCTAGGTAAAGTAAAGATAAGAAAATAGCAAATTCGTTCTTTATTTGCAAGGATATGATAGCTGTTTTTCATCGCGATATTTTTTTTGTTAAGTGAAATACGAAGGTGACACTATTTCTTTTTGTTTTTTACACAATGTATAGCAAATGTCGATAATGCTGTAGTACACTACGATACAAACGAGTGGCGATAAATTAAAACACGACCAAAGGGAGTTAAGTATTTTTTTTGGACGTGTATCCTACGACGTTTTTGATACACATGGCCCTCTGAAGTTTCGACCTGACATAAACCACTTTGCGCACTAGTCTGGGCAAAAAAGCACCATCTGTACTGAAAAATAATATTATAAGTCTTAGGTGCAACCACAGAATATATAATAGTACAAGTACAGAAGGCCCACTGCTTTGATGTTCACGACATGCCGCCTTTTTAAATGCCTACAAAATTCTTACAAAGAAACGAGCCGCACGTGCGCGGCGTCCGGCGATAGGGTTGCATATGGATTAAAACGAATTAATACTCAGATAAAATGTTATACTATTATATTCAAGTCTTGGGTACTTTCTAGGTATATATATAGTATTTATATATTTTTAAGAGTTTTATATATTTTTGTTTAAGTTCCAACATCACAAGCCTTACTAACCTTTCCGGGGTACTTATTAATAGTAGATCTGTGTAAAAATGTCCTATGGTATTTATTTTATTCATAATATCTATTTAACTAAGCATTATTAGCCATTCCACAAGCGGACATCGCATAAGAACCTTAAAAAATAACTCGCGACGGAAAGTAACAATAGAACGTGCGAACGTGCGTTCCGTGAGAACGCGCGCCACCCCTGATTAGGCCGCGAACTCGCGGCCGCAAGCATGTACTTGCAGCGCGGCGATAGAATCGCGGAGTGAGCCGCCCCTGGTGCAACAAAGTAATGCAGGGCACCAGCAGTCTTACTTCACTCGCAACATGGCGGTTTCCTTCAGCACTTCCAAGGCACTTTTGCTATCATTACGACAAACTGCTTGCTCAACTAGTCAGTTTACTTTGCTAGTAAATAATTATTAGCTACATTCTATGCCTTGTACAGTTATTTATGTGTTCGAATACCTAACCTACCTAAGATATCCCTGTACATTTACAGGCAAAGTTGTATTTTAACGCCGAGTGTGGAATTGAAAAACGAGCAAGTGAATTCGCTCGTGGTTCGAGAATAGAACCCTGAACTTGCGAGTTTTTTAACACACGAGAAGTAAAATACATTTGCACCCGAGTGTAACACAAAACTTTTCCCCTCACTATAGCGAGGAAACTACAACGCAAAAAATGCGTTTATCACTGCTTCCAATAGTTTCACAGGTGGTAAGTAAATCATCTTTATTACTAGATTCACCTACTTTTATCAATTTTAAAGCAGTTAATTTGACTTTATTCAAGGTCAATTACTTTACCCACTAGTGGATAAAATGCGTTTTTACCCGCTGGTATTAAAGGACAAAACACGTGTTTCCGAGCTAGTGACGGGAAAAGACATTTGAAGAAGACATTGCCTAATAAATAACTTACCTACATATGTTCTATAATAATATATTCATATTTCAGGAGTGTATTTTCAAAAATGCTTATTTCTCTACGGCAACGTATAGAGAAATGGCTAGAAAAAGTCTTATAAATATTGTCTACAAAAGCAGTCCTCATATTATTGTATTGAAGTCTAAAAATCAAATTTTTCGTGTTTCTATTTTGCACAAAGATCTTCTTTAAAAAAAAATATTTTATATAAAGTTCGGGGTATTACTTAGGGTATGTAAATTTACCTCAAAAATTATCCCGAACGAATTCCAGGCCATACATTACTATTTTTACTATAAAATTTATTACAAAAGCGACTCCAACACATTGCCTCACAATTAGTATTGTGTTTAAAATGTCTGACCGATAAAATCAGACATTATACCATCACGTACTTAACCACGTGCATGACTGTAGATACCTTCTATCTATTTTCCTAGAACCTAGTACATAGGTTTCATCTTATCCTACCATCTATCAAGGAAGTGATGATCTAAGATGGTGTTTGTTTCAATTAAATTTTAATTAAATAATTGCATCAAGTATGTAGTAATTGCCATGGTGATACGATTAACATGTTACTATATAATATACTCACTCTGCGATTCTATCGCCGAGCTACAAGTACATGCCGGCAGCCGCGAGTTCGCGGCCCATTCAGACGTAACGTAGCCTATGTCACGCGGCGCATAGAATTCAATGTCAACCATCTTTTCATCTAAAAATTTAGAATGGCGTCAATTCGTGAACATCAATGAGCCTTCTGTACTTGTATTATTATATATTCTCTGATAATATAAACAGTCCTAGATGAGTACACTTACATATCCGACCTTTATAAACGTAGAGTTAGTATGGAAATCGGTACCCATCTTAGACTCTGTCTTCACTTCCCATCAGGTGTGACTATTCAATCGCCGATCAGTCCAAAAAAAAAAAAAAAAATATCATGAACATCACATGCACACAAGGCAAGTAGGTATGTTATCATCCACTATTGCTGTTCTACACTTATAGGTAGTAGGTACTCTTAGTAGTTCTATCTGTATAATTTCCGCCTTCGACATGGCAACTATATAGCATGGTACTGATACTACTGATGGTCGGTTTATTCTGCTGCAGAGACAACTGACCCCACCTGCATATAGATTTGTTTTTAAGGGGGGTCAACTGTCTCCGCCCTTCAAATTCAACCCAGTTTCGGCTCCGAGTATTTAAATTTAGAATACATAAGTCCCTAGTTCAATACTACATTTCCTAGGCATGCTCTACAAGGTCTATTTATACAACTATGCACCTGCATGTACCTACCTACCTAGTATGTACCTACATACTAGGTAGTCAATTGCACTGTATAAATGTTCATTAATGTTGTTAATACTCGATACAGTATAACTAGTTAATGTTATCGCTTATCGATCTAATCTAATCGATAGTACTTACTACATTCACAAAACAATTCCACGTGTTATCATTTCCAATATCACCTACTCCGTATCGGAAATGCATAATATTACAAAATCAAACTCTAAACACCACTACAATACAATGTAGACAACCCAACTCACTAACAATTTGTGAACCGTATCACAAACAAATATGACCCACAAATGTTCAGAAACATGTCTGTATAACTATCCCACCCTTCATCCGTTTAGTGCACTTCAACGGATGACTGAGTCTGTTTACGACACTGCAATTGCACCGGACCTCGGGACGAAATCAATATCCGCAATTAACGAGTCGGAACCGAACCGTTACCGGCTGGAACGAACAACATTTTGTTCCTAATTTGAATTTTCATTTACAATACATGCACGATATTTCACATGAATTGTATAGAACAAGAGGTTGGCGGAAAAGTAAAAAAAAAACACAACAATTTTATTAGAGGGGTGAGTGGTCAAACCCAAAAAGTTGAGAAAATTTGTTTTTGAAACTCGAACTAATTATGTGCAATTTTCGCAACATTCTTATTTGACCACTCACCAATCGAATCGGTGGAAAAGTGAAAAGTAGTAGATAGTGGCAGGACCCCGAATCTATATCTCACCATGGCACAAATAAATGGCCTTACCAGCACTGGTTGGCAGGACAGGACCATCGCGTCCTAATAGGCAGCCGTTTATAGCCAAACCCGCTTAATACATAATTTATTTCACGCAACAACACTTGTGAGAATATGACATCCAACAATGGGTTTTATTCATCAGCAATCTTGAATGTGTAGATGGTGATGCATGGGCTTAACCACAGCAAACCTGCTATAGATAAACAATGTTCTAATCGAAAGTGCCTTAAGTGGCACTTAAGTCACTAACCTTGCTGGTTCGGTTCGTTACTCGCTTTTCGTACACTTTAATTAATGCAACCTTTAATTCTTCTAGACAGGTATAATTTCCCCAAAAAGATGAATAGGGCCCGACTCGTATACTTACATTAACTTACTACTTTCACAGTTTGAAGCGGAGAATGAACACTCAACTCCAAAAAGCGGTCACTTGTCCTGATTATGATATGTATTGAGGCCTCAGCAAAGGAACTAAGCATATTCAGGGCCTGCGGATGACGCACAATGGTTCCGTCTTCCGTTTTAAGTCAATACTGGTCGGCAAGGCTGATCACATTTGATCGTGCAAACAAAGAATCTGTATTGCGGATATTATTATCGGAATACTTAGATTATTTAATTACAAGTATTGCTTGGACGCGCGTAATCCAATCTAATCTATTTGTTCCGATTAACGTTATCTTCGTTGTATTATCCAGGCTTTTTTCCATGGCTCATGGCCCTCATGAGAGCGTCCGACAGGCAACTAATCCAAGAATTGTTATTTTTCTCTGTTGAGTGGAATTAAGATTTTTTTTACGCATATCATGTTGCCCTGATGCTTATATATATTAAGCATGAAAATAAATAAACTGAAAATAAATCAGTATTTACATTTCTTCTATAATTACGCTTTTTATTATAACATAAGCACCTATTGCCTATAGGTATACCTAATCTGTATAACCGAACCAATGAATTTGTTTGTTCTAATTATTAAACAGCTTTGAGAACCTATGGACATTTTACAACTGTTGACTTCCATTTTAGCAATGTTGACAACGTTATTAAAGCATATTAATAAATAAGTCGATTTCAAAGCAAAACGGTCTGCGCTTGCGAACTTCGATCTCCGGATAAGGAAGGCTGTTCTATCCTTGAGAGACCTATTAAATATTCCACACTTTTTGTTTAACCGAGGATCGCTTTGTTCGTCTGCTGAACTCGTGACTTTATGGTAATGGGAACCCGGATATATTTATACTGGGAGAGCACGGATTCGTTTGAGGTTTATTTTCTCTCTGGAGTTCAATTTGCCTTGAGATTATGGAGCTATCCATATAGCTTGAGATATCTATAACATTTCACCTGCGAAAGAATACTGGCATTCACGTAATTAGTATTAGAGCGAATTGAATAAACTTAATCTTAGGACAACGTGAGTCTTAAGTCTGATAAGAATCTTAAGTCAGATCTGTGTAGCTGTCGCCCTTGCCTATCCGGCACGTTTTGACCACACATTTGGATTTGAATTGTAATCCATCCCACTTTCCCCCCTCCTCATACGATATATACAGAAAAGAAATCCTCAATGAGTCTAAACATATGAATCGCCTTAGGAAACAGGGTGTGTAGACAAGTTGCAAATCGATCATGATCTGTGATCCATAGTTCTCCGTAGATCTCACTCTATCGCTCTTCCATATTAGTACGCCAGAGCCAGTTCATTTGCCAAGGAGCGTTAATGATTATGACTGACTGGGCTGGCAGATTCAGACTTACCTAATAGGAGTAATAGGTTTAACTAATAATTTTATTTTTATCCTATTCCAGGGCTGGCCGCTATGGGAGCGCCTGGAGTCCACGGAACACGAGAGGCGCCTGTTGCTAGTGGCTCGACTGCCTCAAGTCCGGACCCTGAACGGCGGAGGAGCGGTTCCCGAGGAAGAAAGGGACTCTGCCGAGAGGGCTTTCATTCGGTACTACATGGAGAAGCCTGAAAGCGACCGCCCGGATAGGTAAATGATTGAATATCCTTACTCGAGTAAGAGTACACTAGAGCCTAGATTCTAAAACGGGAGGCTTTTGCTGATAACTTCCTAGGATCTCACGATCCGGAGTTCCGGACCCTGACCGGAGGAGGTAGGTACTAGTTCCCGAAGAAGAAAGAGACTCTGCCGAGAGGGTCATTGCATGGAGAAACCTGAAAGCGACCGCCCGGATAGGTAAATGATTGAATTTCCACACTAGAATAAGAGTAGGCTAGAGCGTAGATTCCAGAACGAGAGTCTGTTGCTGGCAGCTAGGATGCCACGAGTCCGCATTTTGAACGGAAGAGGAGTACCTGAAGAAAAAAGGGACTCTGCCGGGTCGCTTAAATATAGTTTCGTAGATGTACAAAATTTCAGTACCGAGGGTCTGTGAGGTCTGTCTGATCGACGAACATTAAGGGCCGGTTGCATCAAGCTGTCTGTCACCGTTAAAGCGTTCGTTAAATTTCATTGTATGGGAAGTTCTATAGATGTCTGCTGCGTGACGATGATGTGTCTGTCAAATGTGGTTGATGCAACTGGCCTTTATTGTCCAGTTGTTCGTCGATCACAAGCAAATCCATAAAAAAATAAACTTGGAAACCCTAAAAAACATGGCATTATTTTTGATGTTCTGTGTTTAGGTCTTTAGTCTGTATACATTGTGTGCGGTTACATTGCAAATAACACTAGATGGACCTTCAAGGTCAATAATTATGATTAAGTGTAGGCAGCGAATTTGCACTAAAATTGCGACCTAAATGACTAAAGCAGCATGCAAATTTCAATGATACCTCTTGGCTCCATTCGGCTACACCATTTTAGAACTTGTGGTATTGAATTAAGGCAGATCTTTGTATACATATATTACATATTTATGGCAATTTCTGTGCCTCTATGATTATAATATGATGCGTATTTGGTACAATGGCGAAACACGTGAAGGTCGCAGTAAACATTCCACTATTAAGTTATTAGGCACTTGTTCCTAGTTAAAATTCATCAATTTGCATTTATTTTTAGTAACAACGTTGTGCAAATGTATCTATGCTTCATATTCATTATCAAATCAATACATAAAAGCATTAAGGCCCATTTCGACACTGCGCTCCTGCTCGTTTACGATTTTAGGTTTCAGAACACCAACCAAATGCCCGCATGTAATGAAACTTGCATGCTAATTCTCACACTGTGCAATTGAACCCTAGGCCGAAGAGGTCCAGTGAAATATTGATGGGTACTTTGACACAATTTGAATTTGTAACCTTTTTAAGGATCTCTCAACATTTTTTCCAGGTACTGGGAGCTGGTGGGTGTCCACGGCAAGCTGGACCCGCTGGTGTCCGTAGACCTGAGGCCTGAGAAGCGAGTGCAGATCACCTTCACTTGCGGGGAGAACAGCGAAGTCCGTACCGTCGATGTTTACAGGTACAGAGCAAAGAAAAGTGCGTGCAACTATAGTCTGTTAGAGTGTGACATATGGAGTCTGGGAGCACCGGGACTTCTCAGGGTTATCCCGACTAGTAGTGAGTTGGTAGTAATTACCGAGAGCTGGACCCGCTGGTGTCCGTAGACCTGACGCCTGAGAAGCGAGTATAGATCTGCAGATGTCCTTCATTTGTGGGGAGAATAGCAAAGTTCGCACCGTCGATGTTTACAGGTACTGTACCTATAAGGTGCTAAGGATTTCAAAACTAATCACGAGCATATAATAAATATAATTCCCAGACACTACATACCTTAAATGGTTTTGCACCTACAGAGACGTGCCTGTGTCAAGTTGTCAACCCTAATAATTGCTCGTAGCAATGGTGAGCCGAATGGAGACTAGTTCCCGATGAGAACAGATATAATCCCCATCGGCATGGATCGTGAACGCTTATTTTGGTGTCGTCCCTAGGTTACGGACATTCAATTACGTATCTTTCTACAAGGTGCTTAGTATTTATTTTGTCTATTCTTAAGTCAATCTTGGATTTTGCTTTTTTCAGAACTGTTGCTGACTTGAAGACGAGGCTGGAGCGATTGGCCGGCTTTCCGGCGTCCAAAATGAGACTCTTCTACGTCGATCAAGAGCTCAGAGACTCTCAGGTAAATACCTAAACCTCTAGTATTTCATCCATTTAGTGTTCCATAGACAACATGGTTGAAACAAAATCCTAAAGACCACGGCGTCTATATGTCATGGATTCATATTCATTCATTTAATTCTTTTTAAAAACGGGACTTAATCGCGTATGACTACATATTAAACTGACCTCCAATGCAGTCATACGCGATTAAGTCCCGATTTAAAAAAAAATCATGTGTAATAATCGTGAAAGTTTAAATCATAGGTATTCATTTTACTAAAAAAATACCTTCATATAGAGAGAAAGATTCATATTAGTAAAATAGAGTAAGGTAAATAGTACATTTTGTATGACATCCCTTAACGTAATTTTGTCCACCTACTGTTAACTGCATGCAAAATCTAAAATTTAATAAATTAAATTCCCTTGAGTCCCACCAGGGTCCGGAGGAGATGAAGTACCCGACCAAGCAGCTGTATTCCTACAACATCCGGTCAGGGGATGAGATCATCATTGACTCCAAGCTGAAGCACTCGATCTCTGCCAACTCGACCGCGTGAGACGTCGTCGAGAACCCGTAGGTGCCAGTGTTGACGTCAGTAACCGTAAACAATTTTGTAATAAAGTCTATCTGGTTCAAACTTTCTGATTTTCAAACATAACTTATAACATGGGACTTAATCGCGTAAAGTTAGATAAATCTCGTGTAGTACTTCTTTCTTGCTTTATTCCCGCATTTTTGCCACGTCTCATAAGACCCTGGCGTCCGCTTTGTCAACTAATTACAGTATTTGGCGTAAACACTAGAAATTATGAAAGCGACTGCCATTTGATCTTCCCACCCAGAGTATTGGTAATACTGGGAAATACACGAAGTTTGTGAATAGAGTCCTGTGTTGTAAATTAGACTATCTGTTAAAATTTAATTGTCATACTTGCACCGTGTGCAAACTCCATTACGTAACTATTCGTTCAATCAACCGGACAACAAAACTTAAGTTAGAAGTCCTAAGCGTTTCAACACCAGTAAAACTAGCTTTAAGGGCTAAAGCATATTTTTATATGAAATGCAAGTAGCTTGTAAACGGGCCTTGTTTGAAAAACGGGCCCTAACTTAAATGCCATGTGGTACATATTGTTTTGCTAGTGGGCTTCGGTGGCGTGGTAACAGAATGGCCAAAATGCCTTAGTCTTTAATGGCATACGCGCATGGACATCCAAATAGTGCGCCTCATTTGCCACGGACCTCTGTTAATTCTGTTATTATTCCACTGAGAACAGAATTATTTATAAGTGTTCTTTAGACTAACAAATGTGTTGTGGAATTAGTTTTTTTTTTTTACTTTTCTTAGATTTTTTGTCTGTAATTGTTATTTACCATCACACAAATGCTTAGCTGAACTTTGCTGTCACAAATATGTTTGTAGTTTTAGGTTTCAACTTATGAAGTAAAAAGTACATTATTAATAATTTTTTTACAAATTTGATTTGTATACAAACATATCGGGTTATAGTTACATAAAATATTTCAATTTTATGGCAATATGACAGTATCAAAATTATAAATGAAATATATTTCTCGTAAAATTAAGTGAAGATCAATGTATTACCTTTATTGCGATTAGCAACTGTGATATAAATTATAGATGTAACTGTGGAGAAATTATTGTACTTCTCGTGTTATGTTATTTTTATGAGTCCCCTTACATGTATCTCGACATTTAACATTTTTCAGTAACGCGTCTAAATAAATGTTTAACGAAACGTAAAGTGATACTAACTGCCATTTTATGAATGATACCGTATTGGTACATTTAAAAATATACTACGATAATCAAGTTCTACCTACTTAAGATCATGTTCTTACTAAATTATAGTATTACACGATTCTAATACTGGCTATATAAGGGTGAAGCAGCTGCAACGAACACTACGCAAAAAATGACAAAAAATCAACTTCTCACGAAAGAGGCATTCATCAAATCGTCTCAATTTAAAAATACGATGTCCTTGGTGGGCGTTTTTCAACTACCCGATTATAATGGGGTAATCAAAATTAATAGTCGCTGTCTCTAAATCTTTGGAGTTTAATCATAAGGTAATAAAATAACCCAACTTTTTTGAAATATATATATATATACTAATATTAAGCCAGACTATACTCTGAACCCCTGGGGTAGGACAATAGATACTAAAATCACTTTTAAAAAAACGTACGTAGAGTGGTGTTGCAGTTGGCTGCACCTTGAATTTAAACCGCAATGTATCTATTGATTGAAGCAAATATAAAAATTGTCCTGTGATGTCCGGAGCTGCCAAAGACGTTAAATGGTTAGAATATCTTCAATGGATGTATACTAACTTGCATGCTCGAGTGAATCTTGCATGGCAGCCTTATAAGTGTGATACATGCAATAACTTCGCTAAATTCATGTATCTGATATCGTAAGAAGTATATAAATGGTTGTCTTATATGTATAATAGAAACAATGGAAAATAAATGAAATAATTGTAAGATTGTTTGTTTTATTATAGTCGGAAAGAATTTATATTTGCACTATCACAGCCATATTCATTGCAGTTGTCATTTTATGGTTTCTTCTTTGTTGCCTTCAAAGAGGATCGAGTATTATAGAGAGTTATACTGTCAAAGTAAAATGTGTAATCACAGTGCATAGACTGCCATCTCTCGATACAAGCTTAAAACTTTTGAACCTCAGTTTTGGCAATTTGGCCCATATTCTCAGCTTGATATGATATGTGTTAAAATGTCAAATATTAATATTAGCGCCATCTAGTCGAGCGTTCCCCAAAGGTGTAACGCCATCTTGGCCACCGTACCTTTTTCTCTATGGCTTTGAGGTACGTTTTTTTCTTAGACCTTATCCGTCTATACGGAGTTACATATGTCTTTGGTCGCCTTTAACCCTTTTTATTCAACATCCTTATGGCTTATGGGCATCGTGCCGTTTTATGGCCGCTGTATGTGCTTACGCTTAGACAAGTTGTTGAAAATCGGTCACGTTCTGTACCGTATCGCAGTTATTCTAGAGCCATTTGCGTTTTGTTCGCCACGGAGCTGGCTAGCCTCTTTCCCTGTTTTGTGTCGTTTATGCGTAATGTTAATTAGGTACCAACCCACAGTTTTTTGCCGTAAACAGCAACCATTGCGTTTTGGACTTGTTCCATTATGTTCTCATAGACTTCCATCCAACTGCTATTATCCATTTCTCGAATTCTCCTCCTCACAAAGTTCAAAAGTATGTTTAACTTGTCTATGTTTTTATTGATAACCATTTCCCGCATATATGTGATGATTAAATTTATATCGTAGGGTAAGGGAGTTTGACCACTCTCTAGCCAAGCTCTTAGCAGTTCTCTAACTTTGTCCCATGGGAGATCTAGTAAACCCTGATTAGGAGCAGATTCTTTCTCAACTTTCTCAGCTTCTTTTTTAACTTCCTTTTTTTCTTGTTTAACTACAGTCTGCACCTGCAGTGGTATAGGTGGTTTGTATGGTGGGTTATAGGTATTCTGCCCATGTAAAAATTTACTCATAAGATTTTTGGAAGTTGAGGCCTTAGCTTTCAAGGATAGATTTTTGGGAGGCCTTCCTCGCCTTTTCCCAGAGGCAACAGGAGAGGTTTTATTAGAGCCTATAACTGGAGATTTTTTGGGAGATTGCGCTTTTGTTTTTTTGGGTGTTGCTGGCTTCAGAGCCGGCTCGGGTTTTACTTTATTTGCGATTACTGGATGATCTATCGTATTTTTACTTTCACATTTAACTGAATTCGTATTGACAAGATATTTGCTCATAGCTCCTTTTGTTTGACCCTTATTTGCTAAAGATTCTAATTTTGTTACTTGTATACCTATTCCCCTCATTTCTTTAGGGTCTATCTTTTGTTTGTTACACAGAGAGATTATTTCTTTAGTTATTATTTCTGCATCGTTTGTAGCATTAAGTAATGAAGTGGACTTGTTTATGACATTGCAAAACCCATGCCCCAAAAACTTTGCAGTTTCTACTGGTGCTTCTTCATCTCTTACCATTAGTTTCAGAGTTATACATTTACCTACCACTTTGAACTGTACCATCCTAGTGTGGACTTCAGCTGACAATTGCTTTAAAAACTCTATACACTGCTGATTATTTTCAAATCGTATTCCGTAATTAACTTCAGCTGAAACAGACTTTCTCACTGTATGGAATGTTAGAGCATTATTATCTCGACCTCTGCACTGATCATACAATTGAAGGCCTGTTTTCATACCTAAGTGATGTTGCAAAGAAGTTAAACTGAAACTCTGTAAAGACCCACATGTCTGATGGCCAAGTGATTCCAATTTTGAAGCAGTTTGCCTCCCTACTCCTGGTAGATCTCTCAGCTTAATATTAAAAATGAAATCTTCAACAAGATCTGCAGATAGAAAAAACTGTCCGTCTGGTTTTGCCCGCTTTGTGGCTAGCCTAGCCTGCAAACGGTTGCCTCCAAATCCAGTTGAACAAGGACATCCTGTTTTACTTCTTATTTCTTCTCTTAATATTGTTGCAAAGTCCTGAACAGTAATATCTAAATCCTTTAATAACTCACTACAATCCACATACATTTCATCACAAGACACTGCCTCAATATTCAGAGTGTATTGAGCCACAGTGTTGTATAGTGTGTAAGCCACTTCTTTGTAGCCATCAAAATCATAAGGAATGGTTTGTAAGTCTGGGCATAATCTTAAAGCTGCACCCATGAACATGCCATTGCCAATGCCCTTTGCCCGAGCCTCATATGAACATGATGCTATTTCACTCATGGATCCATATTTGTCATCCTCATCTCCAATGGCATCTACTCTAGTTTCTAATTTGATATCTTCATCAATACCAGTAGCCTTTACTAGCTTTTTAGCTTGCTTTTCTCTGTACAGATTGAATTCTGTATCTCTGTCTACTCCTGCTCTTTTAGGTCTCCCTTGTCCACCCTTGGAGTGTGTGACTGCCACAGGCTTCCCTCGCAGATCTGGTCTCTTTCTTAATCCTACTGATACAAAGAAACAGTCCATATCTATGTGCATAATAGTCTTTCCACCTTCAAATGTTACTTGTGACAGGCAATTAGCATTATTTAATGTAAGAACTCTCTCCTTTAACTGTGTTCGAGCAGGAAACTGGAAATTGCTTGTCTCTCTCAGATCATTTACATGCTGTTTAAAGCATGCTCCAAGTTGTGAAATATGATGTAATCGGGAATTATTATAGAATTCTGAAATAAAATTAGGATCTGCTGCTGTTTTTGTAGAGTGGTCCGTTCTTTTTGGCAAATCTCCTGTAACATTTGCTTGCTTGGTATCAACAATGGGAAAGTCAATTAACTTCTCATCATGATCTTTAATGACAGTGCTCTCTAACATACTTGTTGATGGTTTGCAATCAACTACTGGATCACTTTTGACTTTAGCAAAGTTCAGCCGAGGTTGCAATCTAGAGTTCCCATACAATAAGTAATCCCTATAATCCAGCAGCTTACTTGCAGCGATACTGTCTGTGATCCATTCTGGCCTTACTACTTTAACTAACGACATATTCTTAACTTTTGTATCAGGTAAATTAGATGCTATAATGAAATCATCACTTCTCTGATAAGTGTGATAAACACCACCATGTTTAGCCATAAGAGTTTTTAGTTCGTCTGCAGAGGGGATTGTGTATCCATTAACATATATGCTTACCCCACTGAATATATCCGACAATACTTCTTGTTCACTGCCCACTCTGGAAGCAAATTGCTCTTCCAATTTGGAAATTTTCGCGTTCATGTACCCGCCCCAGGCTTCAAAGCCATTGTCGGGGAATTTATCGTCACGTCGTCTCATAGTAAGACTTGTATGTAACCTCACTATCAAATTTAATTAAAGTTTTTGGGGAATTATCGCTAAAAGTATGTATGTATGTACCCGTTCCCGCGTCGTATTTAGTGCTGTCAATTTGACGTTTACAATGTTAGTGTTGTCAGTTAACACAATCCTTAAAACCCTTAATTTGGTGGAAATACTATGGGAAAAATATTTTTCTGATTGCTACAGTTCATCACAACCCACTCATTTTTTCAAATGGTTACCAACACACTGACAACGCACATTTATCCAGCGCACCCTGATATTTTTCCAGATGGCCGCTCCAGACTATGGACTACGACTGGTTTGATAGTTTGATGTAAGTAGAGCCCTTGATACGATTGGCAAATGACACTTAACTTTGACAGCCGAAGCCAATTCAAACGAGCGGCGGTTATAGTATTGTGTTTATTTTATATTTGAAAAAGTAAATATATTTTCCTCAAGATAATAAGTAATCATATATCAGGATGTCTGTGATCGAAGAAGCAACTGTAATTGCTCCATGGGTGGGACCCACAACAAGCAGTAACTTTTTATCCGTTGTTGTACTGTCATCAAATGTAGGCATCATCGAAAAGATATCCAAAGCTCTTACAGATATCCATGCCCAGGGAAGTTTCAGGTGGAAACTGTCAATTTTACGTTCCTTCCATTTAGAAGAAGTTGTGGAACATTCGGATTTAGTTGGGAGAGTTTCTATCGACTTCGTTATACTGGGCTTGGATACAAGTCGAGTGTTCTGCCTTGAATGGGCTAAGAAAGTTTTGACTCAAGTTCACCCAGACCTGAGGAGTCGACAGGTCATCCTTGTGAACTCTAGTGGATTACCACCAAATTCTATGGCAGTAAATGCTAGTGAACTTGTGGCATTCAAAAGTAATTTCAAACTTGACATGATGACAGCAGATGTGTTCAAGACTGATGATGCAAGGTTCTTGGCGCGACGGCTGCTGAAATACATGGAAGTGTCTATTGGTGTTAAGACTGGAATACCTAATTTAAATGTTTAAAATGTGTTGTTATTCTGTGTTGCGATTATTTTAAGATAATGTCGGAATTATGAAGAAACTATGGACTCAAAAGTAATGTGTTTAGTTTACTGTTTAAGTGATTGAGTATTTTATCATTAAAGATATACATACCACAATAGTTATTATGCTCTTTTATAACCCTAAATTCAAACTCATTTTGTGTCAAGGTCTAATTAGATTGTAATAATAATGTGTTCAGAGGAGATTAGCTCAGGATCGGGACAAGTCCCTTAGTAGAAGAGAGTCCTATGCGCAATAGAGCTGTTAACACAGAACTTAATTTAGATAGAAGAAAACAAATTCATATATTTGTATAGGGGCCGAGCGTGTCAAATTTTGTACTGAAGTTGATTCTTGCCTGTAATTTTAAATATGTCTCAGGCTCTTGATTGTTTATAATTTTTGTGTTGTTGCAATTGAATATCACGTAACGAGGCATTTTTTATGTTTTGGTTGACTTCAACTTACAAAAATTGACGCCCGAAAGCTGCAAGCTGCGAGTAAAGAAGGACGACTCAGTGGATTTCACCGAGTTCATTTGACACGCTAAGTAGATACGTTTGCTTGATCTATGGTATATATGACATCTGTGGCTGTTAAATTGAGGCTTAGTACAAGGTGTAGCATAGAGATAGCTATATACTAACATCTACATTATTTCTTTATATGTATTTAGTGTAGTAGTAAAATAGTACAAGAAAATATTTGTTTTTACAAAGGCAAACCCCTTTTAGGGGTTTCTTCCAGTTAACCAACTCAATTCTTGCATCTCGCTTGAACTTGCATATTACTCATTGGTGATTTGCTTGAACACCTTGGGCAAAATGGCTTACTTAACCCCTCGTATGTGGCCTGTCAATTTTGGTCATTGAAATAATGACCTTGACATTTAAAGCAATAGATTAATAATTCCCATGCACGGATCCGTGTCTAAGCATACGAGGGGTTAAATATTATTTTATTGCAGTTTATTATATGAAATATTCCCACACTCAAATAAAATTATTTTCTAATTCTTTCAAAGCAACACAGGCTTCATATCCATGTTACTCTTTCAACTTGATGTATCTAGGCAGTGCAACCAAAATCACTGTTCATGTTCATTAGTTCAAGTATTGTGAATAAAAAGTGAAAAATTTATCATATGTATTGTGAATAAAAAGTATAAAGGTGTAAATCTACTTGTAGATATAAGTCTATACCTAAGGGATTTATGCTATGTTTTCGTCTGAAGTTCAACTGGAATTTGTCCTTATTGCAGATAAAGCAGAAAGGAGTTTAGGCATATAATACCACATTTGTGTAATAATATGGTTAAACCATTGCCAGGTTTGCAAGGTTTTTCCAAAAAATCAAAATAGTCCAATGAATTTTACTGATTAATTTAAAGCTGATTTTTATTTCCTTTAAATGCATACATAATTATAATTAAAACTTAAAACATAATTCTAGAATTGAAGTTCCATTGGTTTGTTACCACTGTGATTCATAAATCAAACTATATCTAAAACTTCAAAGAGTGTTCTTGGACAACGGCACATAATAGGGGAAAAAATGTATAACAACACCTAAGAAATTGGAGTTCTAGGAAAAACAGGGGTGAAGAATATATTTTAACTAAAACAACAAAATACACATTTCTGAATTCTTTATTATAGATTGTACTACAAAATAATAGGAAGTTTTCTACAGTTACAATTATATATTACATAAATAGTGAAACAATTACAGCAGTCCTCATTCAGCCATCGTCCAGATAAGAACAATGCAGTAACCATACAAATACAAAACAATACTCCCTACAGGATGCAAGACATGGAAACTAATATAAATTATAAATTACTGAATACTGCTCATTTCCTATCATATTTGTGTAACTATAAATTATTGTAAGCATAAAATAATAATCTGTAAAAAATCTAAACCATATAAAAATCAACATTCAGAATGTTTCAAAAGTATTTTAGCGGCTCTCAAATAAAACACTACACCTGTCACACTGTGATTAGGTACATTAATTAAACCTACATTAGATATATCTATGATTGCTGAACCTAACATTAAAGTCACCATAGTGACTCATTAAAATAAACGTATACAAAAAACATTATATTAGGCAATATCACAACTAAATCACCTGATCAATGCAGGTAAAATAAATTAACTACGAAATGTCATGTTGCAACATGCAAGACATGTGGTGAGGCAGCATAAGGTTATTTGGGCCATTTTTTTTAAGTTGTCCACCCCAGTTTTTTTTTATTTATTATTTTCCCATTCCGTTACCATTTTTTCATACGTTTTGTATGGCGGTAACGGAATGGAAGGTTTGAAAAATGCATGGAAATCTTGGGACATTTTTTTCTCCTATCAGGATCGAAAGACTTCGCGATTATGAGTACGAATCGCGTAAAAAATACCCATGTTACAGAAAACTGGGGGACAACTTTGAAAATAATGGCCCATTCACCAAGATGATTCACTAACTCTGTGTTCATGTTCACCCAACCTTATATTGCTTCACCATTGTCACAAAGTACAAAATTATATTCGTCAAATCTTCACCAAAATCAAAAGACAATGCCAATAATTTCTAAAATTAATTTGATTACAATTTTTTATGTCAATTAGAATTATCCATTTATTAATTTTTTGCTGCAATGTGCTGTTTAAAGAAAGTACTAGTAATTATAATCAGTCAAACACATGATTGTTTAAAAGATAGTCACAGCATGTTTTTAATACTGGGGCTATTCTGACAAGTCAGGAGACTTGTATTCAAACTTATATATTGTATAAAACATCAAATCTACTCCATAGTACTTGTAGTAAACCAGCGCTAGATGCATTGAGTAATTATTACTTCGTATAGAGGAGCTATAGCAAACAACGAACGTGTCACAGCCTGTAAGCTGAAGGCGGGGCGAGGGGGCGGGGTGTGAACCAATGGCCTGCTTCCGTAACGTCGCAAGCGCTACGATTTTACTCGGCGCTTACGACCTCTCGGTCGCAATGATGAGCCCTGCATAGAGTGCATAGATTAGAAGTCGTAGTATAGAAGTGACATGGGTTTACATGGGCATTTTTTTAATTTATGACTCTCAATTAGCGTGAGTTGTTAACAAAAAACATAAATCGCTGTTAGTTTTGTAATGATAATGAAGCTTGAAATCTGTATTTAAAACTAAACTTGTTTCACGTTCTGAATTTAGATTATAGCTTAGTATAATTTACATAATTAAAACAAAAACGATGTTTTATTGAAATTCCATGCTTAATTATCGTTGCAAAACTGACAGCGATTTAACTTTTTTTTAACAACTCTGTGAGGCCCATTTTTTTTAAATGACCACATATAAAGCTGCATACGGACTGAGCGTACATGTGTACACGTAGCCGCAACTGGATATTAGTTATTTATGTGACATTTGCATAATGGTAGGCATTAAAACATGAATGTTGTTTTTGTTGTGTTAATAAGATAACATGAGTGTTTTAATGCCTAATTATGTATAGTCGCACACATAACTTTATCTACATCCATGTATGTATGGGCGCGGGTTTATCGTCCCATAGAAAATTTGAATTTCGCGCGTTTTTATACTCTCATAATTTGCTTGACCGTCTACCTACCCAAATTCATTCAGGCAGGTTAGGTACTGCACTTACATTTACATACTCACATGAAATTCGACACGCGTATTGAGAATCTGTTATAGACCGAAATGTCGGAAAACTGTGCAATTCTGACAATAATAATTAAATAACCTTTTTTGCGTCGATAAATATATATAATTTAATGTATGATAGGAAACTTGAACTAACTTGCGATATTGTCACGTCTGCTTTTCTTGCATTTTTTACTCTTTGGTTTCAACGAAACATGGCCGCCGCAACATATGGCGCTTCGGCATGAGTTTATATTGATACATTTTTTAAAAAGAAAGCGTGTTTTTGTGCTGATCAGCTCTAAGTGTTGTTACACAAAATCAAGTTGAGGTGCCCTCTCTAGTTAACATAATTACTCAAAGGCTAGATGGCGATTTATTTGCGAAACAAAAACGTTGGCAAGCTGTTGTCCTACTCTAAAATAAAAAATAGTTTTTTCCTCATATTGGTGTTTCTCTTAGTAATTTAGTTCGTAAGTCTAAAGGGTAAGTGTGTATTTTAATTATGCAGATATAAAGATTTGTCATATACCCTCTTTAGGATAGTGGTATGATGTTAAACACAGAAGTAATCTACCTACCGACATATAACACAGCTTATTACTATTTTCCTGTACTGAGAGATATATTTTAAACTATTAATGTCACACTTTCCTTTAAGTGGCCTTTCATCGATGTTATTGAATAAACGCGCAAAGGTCCGCCGGCATCGCGGTGTAATATTAAAAATACTATAACTAGTAATATCAACTATGTTTAATTAAAATGTCAGTTGATTCGCAAGCTGCAGTCAGCACGTATCATATAAATGCTATTCGATGCAAGCGGCCCTTATAAGGTCGCAGTTCGCTTGAACCACAGATATAGGAAGTACCTAGATCGGACATGCCGAGCGATTTGTACCTATTGAATACTTCTGTCGCAAATTCTTGAACCCACACACACTTATAGATGGACTATTACGCAATACAGGTTCAGATTGCATGCTCAATTAGCTAACAACTGCGACGCGGCTTGTCCACTCTCCAATATTATATGCTCTGAGTCTTCAACGCAACCCGTTGCGCTTCTACGATGAGTATAAAAGCAGATCTACTGTCCAGGAATGTTTATGTCCCAGAAAAATCGTCAATAATTTTGAGCACGACTTACATAACCAGTCTGCCAACAGTCGACGCCTTAGGCTCTAGCGGAGTGAAAAAATAATGTGGAAACGATACTACCGTAGCCCATGGGAGAAACGAAGTATTAATTAATATAGATAAATAACACAAGTTTTGGAATATATTACAGGAATGATTTAAGCACCTAAACTTAATTTTACATTTGCTCGAAATAGGCTGCTACCTAGTTTAGGTGTAAAGATCATTCCAACAATATATTGCATCTTATTCATTTTTTTATGCGTTAAAATAAGATTGAGGGTAGAAAATGAGATTCTTGATATGTAGTGGAGCGTAAAGCCTGAAGGCGGAATGTCGGTTGTGTCCCTAGGGCCCACGGGTCGGGTACTCTGGGCCGGGTAGGGGTATGTACACTACACGTGCGGTAGGACTCCAGATTTGGCTCGTGGCATGGGCGCCAGCGTCGATCCATACACCATAGCACCTATATATCGTTCACTGTACACATCTGTTCACTATACACTTTGGGGACCCTGAAACAAACAAATATTATATTAGTATTTTTAAATATTGTCTTGTATGTAGGGGACAAGTTAAAAGATTTTCTAGACTGCCAGCGGAGATGTACTTCTTATAGTTAGATCATTCCAATTTGCTTTCGTTGCAATCTATGTTTAATCAAAAAATAAATAATAATTGTGGTCAAAGATTACTTACGAAAATCACGTTTGAAGAATGGGCGATGAAGGCAGCATTGGACGAATTTGAGAATTTGATAAAAAAATGGGATCATTCAAGAGTTATCATAACTTCCATGATGTCTTGTGAAGTAGGTGAGGTTGACAATATTTTGTGCACTCGACTCCAATTGCTGGTCGCTCGCGTTTCTAATCCACTGTTTAACTAGAACGCCATCGTCAGCGAGTATTTACTTCGAGTGCGTAGTCGGAGTTAATTAAATTAACGACATATTTCTGTGGTTTCTCCAGTTGGCATACATACTCTGGGAACTCGCAGTGGAGTTACCAGGTGCCGTTAGCCGAACGGGCATCCGGTGCCACATCTCTCGCAGCGACGGGTTCTCCTGTCGTGTAGAAACTCGCTTGCACTCCTATATGCGCTAAGGTTATCGGACGGTAGCCACATCGTTCTCAAACTACATACCTGTCGTGTCTAATCGGAGTCAGCGAGGTTAACCACGTCTTCCTGCATAGGTGCTCGTGGCTGTAGCGGCGGGCGCCTCGCGCCGCTCACGGCTCAGCCACGACATTTGTCTAAGCGCGACAGCGGTGAGCGGCAGCCATACATTGGAGAGAGACACAGTGATGGGACTTTTCATTCGCACGTATGGCTGCCGCTCACCACTGTTGCGCTTAGACCGATGTCGTGGCTGAGCCCTCATCGCTACGCCCGCGCCCGCGGTGCCCGGCGCGCCGCCTCCTCCTAGGAGAAACTCGGCCGCTACTGGTGTAGAACCTACAGGTTACGGCCCAGCCACGACATCGGTCTAAGCGCGACAGCGGTGAGCGGCAGCCATACGTTCGAATGAAAAGTCCTATCGCCGTGTCTCGTTCCATTGTATAGCTCACCGCTGTCGCGCTTAGCCCAATGTCGTGGCTGAGCCGTTACGGGGTCGCAGACGCCTTCAACACCCACTACATACCTCTCGTGTCTAATCCGAGTCGGCCAGGTTGACGACGTCGCCCTGCGTGGGCGCCCTCGGCTGCAGCGGCGGGCGGCCGCGCGGGCGCCCCGCGCCGGCGGCCACACCCGCGCCCGCGCCCGCGCCCGCGCCCGCGGCCACACCCCCGCCCGCGCCCGCGCCCGCGCCCGCGCCGGCGGCGCCGGGGCCCAGTAGGAACTCGCGCGCGCGCTGCTGTTGGAGCGCCATGGCTACCGGGTCGCGGCTGCCGAGCCCGCCCGCGTAGTATTTCGCGCCCATCTGAACGAAAACGATATTTCTTAATCGCTTATACATACGTAAAACTCAAAACTATATTCTCAAATGAGGTATACTGAGCGCGTGCGACCGCTCAAAATGCAGTACCTCCCTCGGCGATTCAGGAGTTGAAGAAAACGAAATTGTGATATTGCAGGCAGGAAAGGGAGTGACGAAATTCATACGAAAGAACTTTTCCACTGAGGGTCGGTTACACCGAACCGTCCGTTACCGTATTCGGCGTTCGCATTTTTTTGTATGAGCATTTCCTTAGACTTCTTCTTCGTGGCGTTGACGTCTCTGTTAACTGTGGTCGATGCGACTGGCCCTCAGTGAGATAAAACAAATTCACTAGTTCCAAAAACAGATTTCAATAACAAATAATATAATAAAGGGGACAATTTCGACTGGGGGCGGGAGCAAATCTGATCATTTTTTCATCTTTTACAATCTTTTTTTTCTTTTTTTTTTTGGAGACACGCGACGCCTCAGTGGGGACGCTGCTAGTGATGGGTAGGACATCAATTTCAAATGAGTTTGTATGAGTACCTCATTTCCAAAAATGAGGTGTTACAATGTCTTACTTCAAATGAGGTGAGGTACTGATCTGTATATATATATAATTTCTAGCATCGGCTGTTTGACAAAATCCATCGGCAACAAAAACTAGTATGTGTAGTTGTGTACTAGGTAAATATCCTTTATACATACTAAATTTCATTAGTCATAATGAGTACTTGAACATTTAACAAGAGAAAATAGATAAAATTAAAAAATATTTCAAGGACTGTCATAGAGGCCTGCATAACAACTTAATTTGATGTTTTTATGGAACTGGGTCTAATTTTGCCATTGAATAATATTATTTACAGTTTGTTCCATTTAAATTACTGCTACAAATTACAGTGGTTTCATATTATTAACAGCTTAATAATAACATACTTTGATTAGCATAGTTACCATAAAACTGCATGTTTTAAAACAAACTAAAGTTCGTATTGTTTTATAATTAGTACCACTTTTACATAAAAATAACAAACTTACCACTCCATGTGTTTTAAAAGCAATATGATAGTAATTAAAAACACCATCAACATTCGCGACGCCGGTAAGTCTTTTCAGTTCAGTTTCACTATTTTTTTGCACACAAATGACACTAAGGCAGAATCACAGGTATATTTGATTGTGTAAAAGTTGTCACCATTATTACATTTTGGCTCATTTATTAGTATTATCACTGTAGGACATAACTAAACTTTATGCAAATACACACAAACTAACTTTTCTTCTGTAAACTGTCATTACTGTCAACGTCAACCGCCTGTGAATTACGTTTCGTGTCGGATTTATTTATCATTCTATTGAATTAAGAAATGAATTATTCTTTCTATTACTGATTAAATACTTAATTAAACTACCATGCTTCACATAATTTATATTATATTTCGGTCAGTAATCTTGTAATTGTTTTTAAGCAAGCTTCGTAAACGCATCTTCTCAGTGGTTGGCCCTCTGTGTTGGTATGCTTGGTATTCCGAATATTCAAAACACTTGAGTTACCATTTCAATGTCCAGTCTAAGAGAGCTCCCTGATTACACATAACAATAGCCATACAAACTCTATTGCTGCGGTAGATCACGTTATACTGGTCAATGTGTTAGCAATAGCTATCAAAAAATTCAAAAATGAAGACCTGCCGCGAAAAACAACATTTTGCATCTCAGCTGCATTTATTCATGACTTCACAAATGCGACAGAGACAAAAGATGTGGTTCACGCGAAATCGTCTGATTTTTCGCGCGATTTTTGCGAGCAAGTTAACTATCCTGGGATCAAAAAGGCGTAAAATGTATGAAAACTTGCGGCGCATAAGATTGTTTTCTTTCGAGTCATGTGTAACGTATTTTTGGTGAGGCAAATTTGAAGCCCGCGTGTGTCTGTCTCACTCCCTCTTATGGTAAACGTAACTATCTGTTTCACTTTGAAAGGATTTTTGAAGTGTTGTTGTCACAGTGCCTCTTCTGTCTTTCCGGTACAAAGCGATTTCCGGTACAAACGAGTCAAACGATACATTTTATTTTATCGGTGGACCTTTTGTCCCGGCCATAAGGTCTGTAGTTCGGTAACTGAACGTGTGGTTGATCACTTCATTTGAGGTGTCGACTCTCGCGACGGAGTTTGAGGGCCGCGTCTGCCGCGAGGCGCGCGAGTGGATGATGAGTTTTTGACGTTTTGTGACATTTGAAGTATGTGCATGATCTGTGAGGAATGAGGTGTTTGTGTTGCTACTGTTGCGAGCGAGTATTTGAGGGCCGCGAGGCGCGCGTGTGGATGATGAGTTTTGACGTTTTTGTGACATTTGAAGTACGTGAATGCTTTGTGAGGCGTGAGGTGTTTGTGTTGCGACTGTCACAAGCGAGTAAAATGAGGTGCGGTGAGTTGAAGTGTGATGCAATACATTTTTGCCGTGTGAAGTACTGCGACAAATTAACAATATGAGTGGTACAAATGAGGTGCCTCACGAGTGAGGAACTCAACACTAGACGCTGCCTTAGAATAAAAATAAATACAGAGACATAAAATAGTATAATTTGGTAGCTCACATTATGCTGCTGCTGCATGAGCTGCTGCAACCGCATCTGCTGCTGCTGCTGCTGCTGGCGCTGCCACGGCGGCTCGTACTGCAAGCTGCTGCTTGTACTCATGCCACCAGCTGAAAAACGACAACTCAATAAAACATTCCCGCCATTCATTCAACTTAAATATTGGGGACACCTTACACACATCAACATAAAACATACATACAATCACGCCTGTATCCCATAAAGGGGTAGGCAGAGCACATGAGACTACTAAAGCTTCAGGGCCACTCTTGGCAAATAAGGGGTTAAAAGAAAACGAAACTGTGGCATTACAGTGACAGGTTGCCGGCCTCTCGCCTACACCACAATTTAACCCATATCCCATAGTCGCCTTCTACGACACCCACGGGAAGAAAGGGGGTGGTGAAATTCTTAACCCGTCACCACACAGGCAAACACACACACACACACACAGATCAACTTAGCCCCAAACTAAGCAAAGCTTGTACTATGGGTGCTAGGCGACGATATACATACTTAAATAGATAAATACATACTTATATTATATACATAGAAAACATCAATGACTCAGGAACAAATATCAGTGCTCATCACACAAATAAATGCCCTTACCGGGATTCGAACCCGGGACCGCGGCTTAGCAGGCAGGGTCACTACCGACTGAGCCAGACCGGTCGTCTTGTCTTTACCTTAATCTTAAACTTTAAGGCAAAAGCATCATTAGCCATGTTAATCTATAGATTGTCTGCGTATGACGTAAATCGAATTGAACACAAAATTTTCTGACATTTAAGTTATGAGGCATAAAGTTCATCATGTCAGTGAATGACTCGGCATGGAGTTAAGTTAGGTTCTATGACGTCACTACACGTCTGACAGCGTTTTCGGTGGCTAAAAGTTAAAATAAATATTACACACATTTTTAATTGAAAATACGTAGCCACCATACACTTTTAATACCCAAAATCTATAAAAAAATTGTTTTAACTTCTGATTAGCAGAAACGTCTGCAATCGATGCCACTAGGCTTAGAATAAATTTAAAAGTGGAAAATGTCTGCCCTGGGTGAGACTTAAACTCACGGCCTCTTTCTCACATTTTCCACTTTTAAATTTATTCTAAGCCTAGTGGCATCGATTGCAGACGTTTCTGCTAATCAGAAGTTAAAATTTAGCATGGTTAGCGCATCGTAACTGGTGAATTTCCAATATGACTTGGAACTCCGGTTGCCGTTTAAGAAGTTTAACACTCTTACGGTAGATGTCGCTACGGGTCCCATTGACCTTAGTAGTGGAAAATTTCGCTGGCTTGGTTGAAGTCTTGGTGGCTCAGTTGGCAGAGCGCTGGAGTATCGATCCAGAGGCCGTGAGTTCAAGTCTCACCCAGGGCAGACATTTTCCACTTTTAAATTTATTAAAAAATTGTTTCTTATGTCAAATACTACAGGAAACAATCATTTCTTGTGCCAAATTCGATAAGAGTCTAGTAGCCTAGAACTTCATTATCAGACTACATTTTTAACCCTCGACGCAAAAACGACGAGGTGTTATAAGTTTGACGTGTCTGTCTGTGTGTGTGTCTGTCTGTGACATCGCAGCTCCCGAACGGATGAACCGATTTAGATTTAGTTTTTTTTTGTTTGAAAGCTGAGTTAGTCGGGAGTGTTTTTAGCCATGTTTCATGAAAATCGGTCCACTATGTCGCTGTCGGGGTATTTTCAAAATTTTAAATTTTGTGGTTAGGTTAGGTTATTATTATAAGGTTTTGAAAAAATAAACGAGGCTAAGACGAATTCAATTTTTTTTCAGAAATAACCTAAAATTAAATAACAATTTCTTTGAAGATCTACATCACATGAATCACATCGAAATTATTTTCGTACTAGATTAATATGCAACGTTTACTAAAATTGCTCTTATGCCTTAGTGATTATAAATTTCTATTATTTATTTTTGTCTTTATTTTTAAACGAGCCTTCGCCGTCACAATTATTGCCACTTCGGGACATTTTCTCATATTTTGTAAGACAACGTAGAAAAAGTCCTATAATCCATACTAATATTATAAATGGGAAAGTGTGTGAGTCTGTTTGTTTGTCAGTCCTTCACGGCAAAATTGTCGTAATTTTTTAAAAGCCAGTTTATAATGTACATCCACACACACAGCGCGGGCGCGGGCGGGTGCGTATATCAGCCACACGCGCCCGCCCGCGCCCGCGACACAGACAGAGAGCGGGTGAGGCGGGTAACGGGCGGTAGCTTTTTTCGTAATTCATTGGTTTGCGTATAAGCTCACACACAGCGGGCGTGCGCGGGTCGGGCGGGCGCGTGCATTTCAAGGCGTTTGTATTTATTTACAGAGTTTGTATCCTGTTTCGTGTGAAAATTTGTGTCCTGTTGTTCTGTTTGTTTGTATTTGTATCCGTGTGGTGATGGGTTAAGAATTTCACCACCCCCTTTCTTCCCGTTGGTGTCGTAGAAGGTGACTGTGGGATATGGGGTAGATTGTGGCGTAGGCGAGAGGCTGGCAACCTATCACTGAAATGTCACAGTTTAACTGTAACTTTAACAGTTTCTATGGGAAACAGGCGTGATCGTATGTTGTTGTATCCTGTTTGTATATGTTCATGTAACTCTTCAAAGGCTGCCTTTGACATGTGAAAATATTTAAAAAATCTATGTTCATATGTTTCCAGTTCTCTACAGTCTATGGTACTCTCCAAATATTAATCGTTTCATATTAATTTCCTGAACCCGGATTTTTTTTGCGAACTTTATTCCTCAAAACAAGCAGAAACAATAATTCCTCGTCTGTGTCCGTATCTTCTAACATCTTGGTGCAGACTGCCAACGATCGATGGCGTATGGGATGGGAAACCCGCCGCACCCCCGCCCGCGCTCTGTGTGAAGGGTTTGAAAAACGCACCCTCCCGCTAGGACCCGCGGCGGGCCCGCGCCCGCGTTAGATGTGTGGTGGGCTTAAGTGGAGATTGTTGAAAGGATGGAGAGTAACATAGGCTACTTTTTGTCTCTTTCTAACGCGAGCGAAGCCGCGGGCAAAAGCTAGTTAACTTATAAAGTGCAACTCACCCGGATTCATGACGGGGTTCATCATCGAAGGATTCATCATGCCGGGCTGCGCGTACTTGTAGATCTCGCTCATCTTCTGCATCAGCTGCGGAACAAGTAATCTCCTCGTTATGCGAACCGGGTTGTACGCACTAACTACTGTAGCGGTGCGGTGGGTCCTGCAGTCTACGTTTTTACATTATCCGATCCGATATCGGACGAAAGACGCCATCTTCGTTTTTTGCTTTGGAAATCCTACCTACATCCGACATCAGATCAGATAATGTGAAAACGGTCTAACTAGGCCTACTTCGAAAACGAAAATCTTAATGAGAGAAAGTATAGGATCTTCGTAGTTCGTGTAGGTTCTTTATGTAGAGGTATGTAGAATATCAATATTGCTATAAATGTGGTTAAAACGATTTTCGAAGAAACGAGATTCGAAGATTACGTTAACAATACAGCCATTTTATTTTATTTCTTATCAGCAACTACCCTTACAGTGTTCACAGATTATTTCATTTTATTTCGGTAAAAGTTTCCTTTGACTTGCTTTGGCGTTGATGATTCTTCTCTATTTGTTTACCCATGGAATAAAATAGTGGCAACATTTAATTGTGAAACTCTTTTAGTAATTTATAGCAACATTAGCCATACATAGCCTCAACATAATTTAGACTGCGGGGTATAGTGACTATAGTGAGTATACAAGTGTTGCTAACAGTTGGTTGAGACTATTCAATTATTTACTTCACTCTAAACACCATTCTAATTTATCTAATAAAAGTAGTAAAGATGTACATAGTGCGAAAAGGTTTTCCTTAAATTCGTATTTTTCTGAAACGTTCATATTTGTCATGCTAGTTCAGTACGTCAGTACGTCGTGTACTGAGACTGACTGAAATAGCATGACATGTTCGTAACTATTCGTAAAAATACGAAAGAAAATCATTTCGTACTACATCTGTACTGTCCTAATGTAAGTCACTCAGTCTCAACTTAACCGTAGCGAGTCGAAACAGCATTTCAACGTACACAGAAAATGCCGTATCGACAAAAGGCCATGCTGGAACATAATCCCTACCAATGCTAACATAACAGGAATAAGGACGCCAACTTACGCCATAATCATATCCACCGAACATCTGAACAGATAAATGTGAAATTAATGTATTATGTACTGCCCAGTAAGGCAATAGTTTGTATTGTGTTTAGTTTGGTATAGGGTAAGTTGTTACTCCTTAGTTTTATGTACAAGATTTACTTATTTACAGATAGTAGAATCTATTGTGTAGTGTTTTGTAGTCTAGTTTGCTATAAATATAATATAACGCTTTTTGTCAAATATTTTGAATGTAACCTTATACTAAAATTGCAATTGATCTAACACTATCAAAAACTAAAGTAACTTTCAAACTTGAAATTTAATAAATGCGTATGAGTTCGATCTTTCAGCTCAAGGATCGAGCATCAATTCAGAAATGAATTACATTTTAAATTGTTCACAACGCGATGTGAGCTATTTCCTCTCTATAGAATGTCTAAATCATCAACTGCTCATCCACATTACTATTTTGACTACAGACAAAGATCGTTTATATTCCTATTTTGATCGCAGTGCCAATGTGGACCAGCTAGCACTGTACATAGAAATGTGGTCGACGAAGCAAAGTAGGCAATTGACTCGCGCGGAAAATAAATAACTATTTTGAACAGCTGAATGGAAGCCGATAGGGTGAGACGAATGTACGAGCACGGACGTTTTCTGGGCGAGGCAATTGCCTTGTAAGGTTGCTGGGAAAGTGTGGACCCAGCTTACAAGGATAGTTTTGTTAAGCAGTGTTCTCACCCCGGGGTTCGCGTTGCAGATGATAGGCAGCATGTCCCGTATCTGGTTGTCGTTGATGTTGGGCATGTCCTTGCGGATCATGGCGGCTAGAGCGGCGTACGCCAGCTGCTGTTGTTGTTGTTGAAGGAGGCTGGCTGCTGGGGACAAAAATAATCATAAGTGTTGAGTTCCAAATTTATTATTTTTACATTTAAGGTAGTTTTATATTAATATTTTTAAATGTAGGTACTTGCGAATCGCCTCACCCTTCCAAGTCACCTATCCTTTGCCAACGCACGTGAGATTAGTATATCCATCTCACTCATCGCGAATATTCGAGACGCAATTTTCGCCTCGACCAGTTCCCGTCTAAGCTCCGTTTGGCTAACAGCCTGCGCATGGCTAAATATCAAAAATGTAATAAATATTAACGCGCGCCTAAAAACTGTTGTGGACAAGTGTATAGACTATTGTGCTGATTGCTGAGAGGAGTTTTGGAAAAGCTGGCCAGCAGAAGAAGAAAAAAAAAGATATAAAGGTAGGCGTTGGCATTTTCCTCTTTCCTTTTAAACAAGGTGCAAGCAAGTATTTTGTGTCGTAATTTACTTTAATATTCAAATTTATACAGTCCATTAATTTCGAAGCTAAATTATTTAAAATCATATCCTTCGTGGCGCTTTGAAGGCTCGCAGTTGTCATATAAATTAATTTCCCGCATAAGTATGTTGTAAAAGCGCTAACAATAAGTGATGAAATTTAGGGAATCTCCTTAAAATATTGTGACATTCTACTTTTTTTCATTATGCGAGTACAAAATGTAAAAACTATTTCACCCAATACAATAAGCTCCACTCTGTCTCATTTTTAGGACAAAAAAAACAAGACTGAAAAATCTGCAACTGTTCTCATACGTTAATAAGATAAGATATACTTGATAATAAAAATATGAACACAAAAATCCCTAGACATTTTGAAAAGAAGATTTGGATGTACAACTCATCAGACGCTTTTGCCGTGTCTACAACCCTTTTTAATAATTTACCTCGATTTTATAAAGCTAAAGAGTCATCCAAGTGACGTAAGTATTGTGTGCAATCCTACTTTTGACAAAAGTAACAGTGGGTAGTCCGTTATCTGTAAGGTGACGTCGCTCGCGCCGCCAACTCCGCGCGCCGGGCTCTCGGCCGCAGTACGCAGCGCGCATTCGACGAGTAAAGGCAGGGACGCCAATTTTTGGAAAAGATCCTCGAAAATGGATCGAAACATGACGAGCATTTTTTCGGCTTAATTAAAACGTGAGTAACCCGCGTAAATTATTCTAAGTTGTCCCATAATGCACAGTTAGCTTGCTAAAGCAGGAACATCCGAAAAAAGTAACAGATATAGACATACCCATTCCGTTGTGCATGGACCAGGTGTTGGGGAAGGGCGATGGTGGTGGAGCTTTCTTCTCGTTCTCGAATTCCTCCCACGCCTTCTTGCGTTCCTCCTCGCTGAGGGTCTCTTCCTCTTTGTTTTCTAGCAGCGAGTCGTGCTCGTGGAACCTGAAGATCTGTAAGAAAATTGGTAAGACATTTTATTCATAATCATGGCACTAATACAAGGGCAAGGGGCTAGTTCGCGCATCGTACACATACGAGCAAAAAACTACCTAATATATTATGATCTTAATCTAACCTAATTATCAGAGCAATTTATTGTTGTAAATTATTGTTCATAATAATATTGAGTCTATAATATACAATTTCATATAAAAATAATCGTTAAACAAAAAATATATAATTAGGTATATGTATATATAAAAATACATGTCTAGAATATTTCTAGGAAAAATCCAATGTCCAAAAAAATACAATATTAATTTCATCAACAATAATAATAATAATAAACGTAAAAATAAGAAACCATTTCGAATAACAATTAATCCCACGTTGTTTTATCATTCATGTAGTCTTGTGTTGTATAATAAGCTTTGGAAATGAGTACACGCTTTACATGATTCTTAAATTTATTAATTGACAAGTCAGTAATATGATTCGGAAGTTTATTATAAAATCGAACACAATTACCCATGAATGATTTTTTAATTTTACAGAGCCGTGTGAAGGGCACCGCGAGTTTATGTTTATTTCTAGTATTTATATTATGTACATCACAGTTTTTCTTAAAATTACAAATGTTTTTATGTACATACATAATATTCTCATAAATATATTGACAATGCACTGTCATTATATTAATGTCCTTAAATTTATCTCTAAGTGAGTCTCTATGGTTCATTTTATATATTGCTCGAATAGCCCTCTTCTGCAGAATAAATATGGTATTTATCTCTGAAGCACTGCCCCAAAGTAAAATACCATATGACATAATGCTGTGAAAGTAACTAAAATAAACTAATCGAGCTGTTTTCACGTCTGTTAACTGACGGATCTTGCTCACTGCAAAAGCTGCAGAACTAAGTCTATTCGAGAGGTTAACAATATGGGGACCCCACTGAAGTTTAGAATCTAAAGTTATACCAAGAAAAACTGTACTATCTACCAGTTCTAATTCCTCATCCTTCACAACGACACTTGTTTGCTCATTCCTTACGTTACTATTAGTGACAAACTTAATACATTTAGTCTTTTTTTCATTTAATAATAAATTATTAGCATTGAACCAGTTCACTACTTTAGAGATAGCATTGTTTACATCACTGTGAGCTTGTTGCTGTCGTTTGAGTTTGAAAATAAGTGAGGTGTCGTCTGCAAACAATACTATATCATGGTGGGTCTTTACAAGGAATGGCAAGTCATTTATGTAGATAAGGAACAGGAAAGGCCCCAATATTGATCCCTGTGGTACACCCATAGAGACCAATGACCCAGTTGATCTCTGTCCATTGACATCTACCCTTTGTATTCTACCATTTAAGTAGGACTTGAGTAAATCTAGTGCTGATCCTCTGACTCCATAATAATGTAGTTTCCTGATCAATGTTTCATGACAAACACAGTCGAAGGCCTTAGATAAATCACAAAAGATACCTAAAGCATCTTGTGACTCCTCCCAGGCATCGAAAATATGCTTAATTAGCTCAACACCAGCATCGGTTGTCGACGACCCCGTGTGAAGCCAAATTGCTTATTATGCATTAAATTATTAACGTTAAAATGTCGTACTAATTGACTAATTTTTCAAATATTTTACTGAAAGTTGGCATATTGGTCTAAAGTTAGTGGGGTCAGAGTGGCTGCCGGATTTAAATAAAGGAATTATTTACGTAATACCTAATACGAAAAATCGCTTCTAAAGCTAAAACTGAACATTTTTTCAACTAATAATAAACACTTACCGCTTTCTCATGGTCCTTGAGCATTTCCGCAAAGAGTCGGTCTTTAGGCAGCTTGGGAACTGGTCTTGGTTCAGCAGAAACAGGTTCGAACTTGTACAGTTCAGCGAGATCGTTGGCAGCGTAATGCCGGTCAATCTGCTGCTCGTCGATGACTCGCTTGGAGATCGCTTGCTTGGTCACTTGCCGCTCGTAGATTTTCTCTTCCATTGTGCCCTGTGAATTAGTTAATTTTAAAATACATCGTAATCTTTATATGCGAAATATATTATTGGCACACACTGGAAAAATAACCACAAAAAGTCACTTTCAAAGGTTTCCACCAGATGCTACGCTTGCAGCACTCATGGTCTATAAAGAGTTATCAGTTCATTTTCGATTTCGATTGGCGAGTTCATTTGTTAACGCTAGGAAAGAATTTGATCAAATAAGTTTATTTATCTGTTTAATAAATAGTGCTCTGTTAAGAGTGTTACGGATTGTTTTATAGTTCGAGTTACTTTATAAAAGACTACATGTCATTCATATTCACCATAGCCAAAAAGCGGTAGATGTAGCACGGTTTCTTCTGTCCGAAGCGGTAGTCTGAAGATGCTCTGCACGCAGCAAGATGGGTTCCACGATACTTCGAAGACAACTCGCCTGGTAGTAGCTACATCGAAATTGATAACATTCTAGAAGTATTACCATAGCCAAAAAGCGGTAGATGTAGCACGGTTTCTTCTGTCCGAAGCGGTAGACTCTGAAGATGCTCTGCACGTCGTGAGAAGGGTTCCACGACACGTCGAAGATCACGACGCGGTTAGCCGCTACCAGGTTGATGCCGAGACCGCCGGCTCGGGTTGAGATTAGGAACAGTCTATAAGGAAAAAATAACTATATAAAATAAATCTGTGTAAGGGCTTAGTCAAGATGTAAACGTTTGCTGCTATAGTGAATGAAATGGTAAGTTCTATTACTATTTCATATTCGACGTACTACAGAGGGCCGTATTTCATTCGATACGGCGCAAATGATTGGCATCTTGGCACTCTGTTTATCAAATAATTAGTGGTGCCCTGTGAATTACAAAGAACAGTACAATAAAATTGTCTTGTAGTTTGTAATAAAATTGTTACGGATAACAGAGTCCAACAAAAGGTCTTGTAGTTTGTGCAGAAAGGAAAGAGATATCGTCACTACTTTGAAAAAATCTCGTATCTCACGCAGCTTCTCAAAGTTAAAACGCAGTAAGTCTATATGCATTCCATACATATTTACTACAATTTTCTTTTCATTGACAGACGAAGATACAAGTTTTTTTAGAAGTAGTGACGATATAGAATATTGACTTATAAATTACTTCGTAATCGGGCATTTTCAGAATTTGGGTCCCCACAATTAGCGTAAGTCGTTAACAAAAATTAACGCCAGCGTAGCTTTATTTGACGTTCATATGCGCATTGTAATATGCCTACTTGAAAAATAAATATTTCATTTTCATTTTCATAACTCGCTGTCAGTTTTGTTTTGTGACGACAATTAAGCATAAAATATGTCTAAAAATTTTTAGTTTCTTCGCATCCTGGATGTAGATTATCGCTTATAGTTTATGTAACTAACACAAAAACAATATTTTATTGAAATTTTTATCGAGTTGTGCTCTAATTGGGGTGTCCCAAATTCCGAAAATGCTCAATCACCGGGCTACATAAATTTTGCCGACAGCGCACGAACGCGAGCCAAACGTGCAGTATATCATTACCTAGCTCTGGGGTTATCCTCTCGGTTGAAGTTCTTGCACCAGATGGACCGGTTTTCACACGAAGTAGACCCGTCCAGACGGAAATAGTCCACGCCCGGAGACCAGGAACCTAAAAAAAAGATTTTAAATTCTCCTCTTCAGACTGGATCTATGTACATATATGAGTCCTGAGACTGATCTTGTAAATTGTCTCTACAGAACATAATAAGTATATTTAATGGTCTAACTCTAATAAAAGAAAAAGAGGTTTAAGAGCGTGTGAATTTAAATCGAGAACTTATGTACGAAATATAATTCGATATTTGTCAGTAGCTTTTCGGTGAAAGAAAACATCGTAAAGAACTGGTTTCCGCTCGGGCTAATGTTTATGTTTTAACATATAGTGTTTTTAGGAAAACTCAACACACACAACACATCAAGAAAAAAACCGGCGACATTACAAAACAAAGCACATAATACACATCTCTACTAAGTTGTATGGTAGACCAATATACTAAACATTTTAATAATGGTGACTTTATACCAGTTTCAAGGCCAATTAATTGTAACTCACCAACATGCCCTGCGAGTTTCTCATCTATGCGGCCCTCCTGAGTAGCCTCATCGACTTTGCCCAGGAAATGCTCGATCAGGTCCAGGGAATAGAGAGATTGAGAGAATACGAGCCTGAAAAAAATATAGTTGTGTTTAGACGTTTAAGATTAGTGTTCTTTGTTGCGACTTTCAGCAGTCAATTGTATGGGTCATGATGAACGCTAGAGGTCTAATAATCAAAAGTCTAAGAGGTTAAGAGCGTGCGAATTTAAATCGAGAACTTATGTATGAAATATAATTTGATCAGTCAGTAGCTTTCCGGTGAAAGAAAACATCATAAGGAACTGGTTTCCGCTCGGGCTAATGTTAATAGACCTAATTTATTCACTGGGTCAGATGGCATTCACTTTCCTACGAATTAGGTACCCGCGCCAATCGAGCGTGTCTCTTCTCCTTGTTTTTCCGTAACAGTAACTAGCATAATTTATAATTTACACAGAGTCTAACTACATCTTAACTACTACATGATACTCACAGTTTGTCTCCAATGGCCTCGCACTGCCGCAGGATATCGAACAATAGCAGCAGTTTGTGTGAATGCCGGATGTCTTCCAACTCTTCCTCTGTGACGAGTTTCATCCACCACTCCGTCGGGTTCTCGTATTTTATTTCCTCTATGTCGGAATTGGCCTTATCTTCTTCTAGTTGTTCAACTGAAAAAGTAAATATTAAGTACTGATGAGAGGTGTGCCAGTTCCACAACAGAGTATGCACCTTCAACACCTTCGCTGCGGCAATAGGCTACTAGACTCGTATCGAATTTAGCACATCAAGTGTTTTCATTTGACTTATCAATTTTATAGCTTGCGGGCATTATATGACTGCGTATTTTTAATTAAAGAGGTCTTTTTTTTTTTAAATTATGGCCTCGAAAACGGTGTTGGCACAAACGTGTTAACTTTCGTCAAGAATTACTCATAAATTAGGTGATAATCCGTACAGTTTTTGATTTTATCAGAACAGGAGAGGGAGACACAGTTTTAAAATATGTACAGATGCGGTTCCGTCGACACGTTATATCAGTTAATAATGTATGGACGGCGTTCAACTTCTTTGTCTTGCCTGTTACTGAAAGAGACTAGCTGGTCCAAGTAAATATACTCGTCGACATATTGTATAATCTGCCCATCTACCTCGACCCTACGTTTCTTGCTGTTGGTCATCACCTGTGTCTTTGCACGATTCATTTGAAGAATAATCCTTCAAATGAATCAAATGACTAAAATATTTTAAATATACCTATGCCTCTTTGAAACAAATTCGTAGAGCGATAATATGAATGGAATGGAAATAAAAATCCTTCCAACGAAATAACGACAGTATCCCTGAAAACTTAACAAGACTCCGTTAAATACCTGGATTGGCCCTTGTGTTTCGTCGGCCAGAAGCTTTAGCATCTTTGCCTTTCCCTTTCTTGCCTTTAGTTTTCTTTTTGCTTTTCTTTCGACTGTCATCACTCAGGTCTGACAAATCATCTGTAGACTCTTCCGTTGAGGATTCCTGTTAACACGAAATTTAAGTTTATATGTCAGATAAATGTTAAAAGAAAAAATAATAGTTAGTGAACCCGCCTTGGTGTTGGCCACGTGTGGAGTAGGCTAGTCATTTTGTAATTGATAAAAGATTTACCTCTGGCGTTGAATCGTCGTCAATGAAATCGGCAAGTGAGCCTTCAGAATCTTCTTCCTCTTTATCTCTCTGAAAAATTAAAATAAAATAATAAATAAAAAGGTATCCACTTATCCACGGCTAAAGTGTAGAGCTGAAGGTCTCAAGCTCTAAGTAACTCAACTACAATTATTTATTATTATTTATTTATTTGATACACTAGCAGCTCTTCGAGCTGATGCGTGTATATCACTGCACTTGTGTTTATTTTGCACTAAGTTCTAATACAATTGTCCAGTCTATTTTGTTGTTTTATTTTATAGTTTATTGTTATGGAAACTGCGCGCCAAATGCAACGTCGGTCCTTATGTGTGCCTGTAACATAGGCAGATATGAGGAGTACCTTTAATGAGTTAGGTAGTTATGACGTCACTATTACTTATAGTAGTTATCATAATACATCTCTTATCATAACTCTGTGATGATCATGTTTTTGGGAGCATACCTTTTTCTGTTGCATGATCTCGTATCGTTCCGAGTTGTACTTGAGGACGAGCGGGTGCGTCCATATCCTCTGCAAGGACTGGAAATCAGGGAACAGGAAGCCTGATGACTTTCCTGGCAGTGGTCTGAAAAAAAAAGAATAAAATAGCGCGTGAAGCCCCTCCGTGCAGAAGTGAAACTTCGTAATGTGGAAATGAAAAAACCTTAACCATTCTGTCAAGTGACTGTCACCTTTTTGCGTTTAGTTACTTCCATCTTTTTTCTGTTTTAATATTGCTAATTGCTCAAATTGTTGAAAACACAAACATAAACTCATGAAATACGGACAAGTTCGAAGGTTTCACTTCAAAAATTGGCATATTCCTGGCATCAGTCTAGGATTTTTTCAAAACTCGAGTTGAAATGAAATGAAATATTTATTTTCCAAGTAGGCATATCACAATGCGCATATGAACGTCAAATAAAGCTACGCCGGCTCTAACCCTACGCCTCAGCCTCGAGAAGATTTCAGAATAAATGGGTGGAAAAGCGCGGAAATAATGTCTCGTTTTTGGGCAAAATTTAACTACTTTACCTTGCCTTCGTCGAGTAATATGTGTACCACGCATTTGTCACCGTCACAAGATCCATTGTCAATTGGATTTTTAAACGAATTAAACACTTAATAACAAGAAAACGAAGAAGAGCACATTCACTTAACGCAAATAAAACTTTCGACTAAATAATAATACATTTGAAGTTGTCAATCAAACGCGCGCTCAATCTTGTTCCTCACTTCATACCAAAAGCCCGGCTTAAATCGTGGAACAAATGTTCTATATATACCTACAAATAGTTATATAAGTTGCTAGTGCACTAGCGCCACGGCAAAACATGGCAACATGCTGTGGTCTGTACCGTATGGTCGGTCGGCCGTGAGCTTCACTTATGGAGAACTTAATAATATCTAATATTAGCGCGCGATTTTAAAAATGTTAGGGCAAGCCCGGCTTTTCGCTCTCTAGTATTATATCACTGAGAGAAAATACAACCAGTTTTCATGTTCGTTCAACAAGTTTTTTGGTTAAAATAGCGCCTACGTGCTCTTTGGTTCAAACAACAAGCTACTTGTCATTTGAATCGGCAATATATTTGAATCAACAAGTCGATTTTATAAAAACAACCTGACACATATTGTTTTAAACATACGTTTGGCTGATTCAAACGGATAAACCGCAACAAGTCGAACTTGTTAAATTCACAATGCAAATTTCTCTCAGTGTATGCTCTGAGGTGATAAGCCCGCTCAAGAACAGCCAGTGCTAAAGCCGCTGTCTTACCTTCTGGAATAGTTGTCCAGGTAGTGCTGGTAGAGTTTGATCTGGATGTCGGTGAGCGTGATGAACAGCACATACTCATGCTTCGGAGGCAGGAAGGGCGCCAGCACCCCGTAGTCTCTTCTCTGAAATTATAAATTACATTATAATTATACAGCATAGGAATATAGGTAGGCCTACGTCATCCGCTCGCGGTCGCGCGTTATGTACAAGGCCGTCCCGATCGTCTTCTGCCACGTGATTGCCAGCAGGGACCCTGCTTGGACAGGTTGTCTGCTCTGCGTACCACGTGCCCTATCCATCGCCATTTCCGTGCACGTATTTCACACCGATGTAGAGTTTGCAAATTAAAAGATCTACGCATATAATATCGGGAAAGTAACACTTATTTAGAGATAGATTATTACTTGAAATTGCGTCGTGACTTGAAAATCGTGACTCAAGTTACTCTTGCCGTGGCTTGACCCTGGATCAGATCTACTTGAGGTTATTAGCATAATACCTGAAGTATTAAAGAACTTGGAATACTATAGAGATTTATATATGTATGTATGTAATGTCTTTTTTACTTTAACTACACTAATGTAATTAAATTCCTTACTTGAACAGCGCCATCCAGCATAGTATGCAGCACATGGGACCGCCGCTTCATAATACTGATGTCCCGTTCGGTTGAATCCGTGTATTGCCCGTTGGTGATGGGGTTCACGAATCGATTCAGGTACTCGTTGTACTTTCCAAGCAGGTTCGGCTTCACGAATTGTACCATGCAGTAATCTGTAAATACGATTTTGTTAGATGTTTTGTATTTATTTTTATTGTACAATTTATGGTTTGTTGTGATTATACATTAAACAACAGTATTTGAGATCGAAGAAATGGAAGCGCGTTACGACAGCAAGACTATCGTTTGCTCGGCTTTACCGTCGCCATGTTGTATCCAAGAGGGAAAACACATGAAATGTGTCTACTATGCCTACAAAAATCTGACCTCTCACGAAATCTTTAGGGTTCTATTATCATGTCATTACAATAGGCTCAAATCAAGAATTAATCACTATTTAAAAACCTGCTGAATCCAACACCGGGGCAAACGACGTAACGGAGCCACGCTGCGACGTCATCGCCTAAATTAATTGTTTAATTTAATTTTTATTGCTCTATTTTTGTCTTTTTTCCGTACCAAAAAGGTACAACAGAATTTTGAAGGAAAATGTAAAAAAAAATACCGTTCCCCCCTTATCTCCGAAGTTTACCAACGAAAAATTATGAAAATTTTAGTAAACATTGGTTTTATACTAAACATTACAGGAAAAATATAATCGTGTTTGTATTTTGAATACTTTTTTTTATTCACAAAAAACTTTTCAGATTTTTACATACATACATACATACAATCACGCCTGTTTCCCAGAGGGGTAGGCAGAGATCACGGATTTCCATTTACTACGATCCTGACAAACCACTTTCGCTTCACACACTTTCATAACGTTTCTCATACACGCTCGTCGGTTTCGAGTGCTTCTGACCTGGCCTTTTTGCAATATTTCCCCGATTTGATCAAGAAAAGTTCGCCTAGGTCTTCCACTACCAACTGACCCTTTCACTCCTTTTTCATATACTTTCTTCGTTAATCTCCTCTCATCCATCCTCTCTACATGCCCAAACCACCTTAACATACCCATCTCAATCTTTGTCACCACATCTACATCCACTCCACACTTCTCTCTTATCACGCTATTTCTGATCCTATCACTCAACTTTACACCAGCCATGCTTCTTAACGCTCTCATTTCCACGGCATTCACTTGACTTTGAAGTCTTTTCTCCCACACCCAACTTTCACTACCATACATAAGTGTAGGCACCAAAACTCCTCTATGCTCCTCTATTTCAGATTTTTACTTTCAATTTACCCACCCTTGCGGATGTATATCGTACTTCAAATTAATACGAGATGTTACGTAAACCATCTTCTGTCCAATAAAGTAAAAACTGTTTAAATCGGTTAACATTATAAAGAATTATCCCTGAAAAACCAGGTCGCGCAAATTAGTTAGCAAATTGACCGGGAGATGGCGCTATACACAATAATACTCATTTTAGTGCCTATACTTTTGTCTTCTAGTCAATTCATTAGAGTTATATGAAAATATGAGATTATTTTTACTAGGTAGTTTGAAAGAAAGTTTGTACGGAACCCTCGGTGGGCGAGTCCGACTCGCACTTGGCCGGTTTTTCTCTCATTGTTTCTGTTATCTAACTTCTTGACGCATTGGTTATACTGTAAAGTCATGAATTATCAGACTTCCAAAAAACGCAAATAATATGTATAAAAAAAATTCTGACGAATACTGACTTTACTCTTACGAAATCTTATAAAATATATGAAACTAGCTTTTGCCCGCGGCTTCGCTCGCGTTAGAAAGAGACAAAAAGTAGCCTATGTCACTCTCCATCCTTTCAACTATCTCCACTTAAAAAATCACGACAATTCGTCGCTTCGTTTTGCCGTGAAGGACGGACAAACAAACAGACACACACACTTTCCCATTTATAATATTAGTACGGATTAAATTTACTTACACTCTTTGAGATTATTTTGCAGCGGTGTGCCAGTTAGCACAATGCGCCGTAATGTCCTCACGCGGTTCATGGATTGTGACAAGCTTGTCTTTTCGTTCTTCAGCAGATGTCCTTCATCGCACACCACAAGGTCGGGGCCTGAACACAAAAAAACACATATTTATATACAGGGTGCCCGGTAATTAATGGACAACCTTTTAACCACCAAGAGGGTACCTTCTACTGGTCCAGAAAATCGACTTTGAGGTTTAGTAAAAGTCGCCCGGTTTTCGAGATTTTCACACTTTTTAAAATGTTAATATTACCTAAAACTTTCCGGTCCATTATTTACCGGACACCAGGGGCCCGTTTCTCGAAAGGTACAAGCCTTGTATTACAAGTGTGTTTCCATGACAACCCATACGATTTGACAGTTCACTCACTTGTAATACAAGGCTTGTACCTTTCGAGAAACGGGCCCCAGGTATAAAAGTTTTCGGTCACTTTTTTAGGGTTCCGTAGTCAACTAGGAACCCTTATAGTTTCGCCATGTCTGTCTGTCCGTCCGTCCGTCCGTCCGTCCGTCCGTCCGTCCGCGGATAATCTCAGTAACCGTTAGCACTAGAAAGCTGAAATTTGGTACCAATATGTATATCAATCACGCCAACAAAGTGCAAAAATAAAAAATGGAAAAAAATGTTTTATTAGGGTACCCCCATCGATTTAAACTTCTCTAGATACACTATCACCTACAAATTCGGCACTCAAAAGTGTCCGATCGCTTAGTTGCAAATGTGTGCGTCCAGTTGACAAACGAAAACTTCGCAATGTAGTAAAAACTACTTTCATTTTTTTACAAAAACAACGTTATTTCTTAGTACTTAAAGTTCAATTTCAAATGCAAGCAATTGGCGGTTATGACATTAATGAATGTGATCATCGCGAAAGCCATAAAATTTTATTACCGCAGATCGCAGGTGTGCATATTTTTAAAAAAATCTACGTCTTATTGCAACCAACTTAAGTTTAATTTCGTTTGCGCTGCAACAATCTAAACGCCATTTTTACATTGGGAACGAGGATGGACAGAGGCATCATGGGAGTCGCGCTATGAGATGAAAGGCGAGAATGAGGAAATTTGCGGTATTTTTGCGAAAAACTGTTTTAAAAAATCCTATTAGATAGAAAATTTCTTAAGGAACAAAACGTTTGGTATAACATTTTTCGAGATGTTGCGTATTTTAAGCGAAAAAAAATGAGTTTTTACTGTACGATATTTTTATTGATATTATCTCAAACAAAAAAATATATAAGGTACGGCGGGACAATTTGGACTGGGGGACAATTGCAACTGAACTGATTAATATCTCCACGTTTTGCAATGTTTGCATTATTAAATAGAGTCAACTGAGGTATATATATATATATATATATATATGTGTGTGTGTGTGTGCGTGTAGTGAGTGTATGTGTAGCGATTATGTGAAGGTAAACAGTTGAGGGATTGTATGTGGTGTGTGTGAGGGTGCACTTGGAGAATATGAATTAAGTAGCTATTAAAACAAAGAAGAATTGAACGATGACATTAATTTATTATTCTACGTATAATTTCTTTCAAAGCTTTGTTTGGGTAAATCTTCTCTCCGCTCCTCAGCTATAATCTTGCGCCATTTTTCCCTTTCAACGTCTTGTTTTGGGAATCTGGAATAAAAGCTTTTTTATTACTTAAAAACGAATTTGCTATTCCCGGGTTGTTTCTTTTTATAATTAAAGTAATTTATAAGATATGTATTAATATTATTGAATTGAAATCATTTATTTCAGACTTATTGGTCCATAATAATAAATAAATACATACATTATTAATATGAAATAGGCTTCTTTTACAAAAAATATAAATTAGCGACTCCATCATTCCATTTTTAACTATGTTCCACTTCATCCATCTTTTGTCGCCGTCCGCTCATTACTAGTATAGCGCGAGAGAAAGAGACAAACTGCGTAAGACCAAATCAAGGAATTTACTTTAATTATTCTAGAAAATAAATGTTTTTTGTAAGTTAGGAAGCCATTTTGACCACAAATGCATAACATTATAAAATTATTAACAATTACTTACCGGAAATACGATACGTCATCCTTTTTCAACGTATATAAGGTGTTATTTTTGCACTTTTTTACGGAGCACTTAGGCATGTTGCCGACACGGCGGATGAAGCGCTACTGACCGCCCAATTGTGCTTAGAACATTTTCAAGCACAATTTGCTGCGGACACATTCTAAGCCGTGATGGTGCATCTAGGTAGTTTAGATCGATGGGTACCCCCCCTACATGTAAAGTGGGGGCTGATATTTTATGTCGTCTTGTTATATTGTTGAGGTATTTAAAAATGAATAAGAAGCGTTACTAAGATCGTTTTTTGATAATTTAATATTTTCAAAAATAATTGTAAAGGGCGAAAAAGTTTCTAACTTTTGAACCATATTTTATATGAAAAAAATCACAAAAGTATATTTTAACTTCAGCTAAGTTTTTATGGTCTAAGTGGTCAAAGCTCATGCTTGCTACAAATGTCTTCAAATAAGTTCAGGTTACAGTTTCTGGCCACTGATATCGTGTGTTCAGTGACCCCCGTCTTTAGTCTGGACTTTAGTTTTACCAAGATCGACGAGGGCCTCCTAAAAAGTCTTGAGCTCCGCTGCGGAACATCTCATAACCGAACACACAAAGTTCATTTGCTTTCATTTGTTTTGTATTGAAAGCGAGAGACAGCGGTCTACCTTTTTGCTGCCGCCCCTCAAAGTGGTGACCGGGCCTTTCAAGTGATCACATTTTTAGTGGAAGGCACTGGTTCCACCGCGAGCTAGTAAGCTATGAGCTATCGGCTATAAAAACGAACAAAGGATAAGCACTACCGTGCAAATAAAAGAGACACGGCCATTTTGATAGCTCACCGCTGGGCGAGTAACTATAAACATCGCCGTGTCTCTTTTATTTGCACGGGAGTGCTTATCTTTTTTTCGTTTTTATAGGCGATAGCTCATAGCTTACTAGCTCCCGGTGGGACCAGTGCCTGGCCTCAGGTCTAGTGGACGCTCGTCAGCGACGCGTATAGCGTGGCAGGCTCGCTATGAAGCGTGGACTCAGGACACTAAAACTTCTGTGCTTCAATTGTTTGACATGCACCCGCCCTCTGCGTCCAATATAAGCGTGCCTTACAGGATCACAGAAGACCAGCGTCGTATACTAACTTCAGTAGGACTGGGCATTATGCTGAGTGTTCATCTTTTTCAGTATATTTACACTGTTAGTTATAAGCCTATTTTTCACTTTGTATGCATTGTATAACTGTGTTTTTATACTGAAATAAACGATATTCTATGATACTAGCTTTTGCCCGCGGCTTCGCTCGCGTTAGAAAGAGACAAAAAGTAGCCTATGTCACTCTCCATCCCTTCAATTATCTCCACCTAAAACATGAGGTCAATTCGTCGTTCCAGTTCGACAAACACATAAATACTTTCCCATTTATAATATTAGTATGGATTACACTTAAGTCTTTGGACTTACCAGGATCGACGAGAGCCTCCTGGAAGGTCTTGAGCATCTTCTTCTTGAACTTCTTGTTGTTGTCGGCGGAGAGGTTGCGGAACATCTCGTAGCCGAGCACGCAAACGCCGCCGCATTCCACCCATTGCTGCAGTTGCCAGGAGCGTTCTGAGTTCTGCTTGTGTCTGGAACAAAATATGCATCGATCAGATTAGGAATCTTTAGTCCGTTGTGGATGTGTGCATGTGAAAACATTATCCGATCCGACATCGGATGTCGGAAGGGTTTCAATAGAAAAAATCCAAGATGGCGCCTGTAATGTATGGGATATCGGCCCGACATCCAATATCGGACCGGATAATGTAAAAACGCACTTATATTTAAGGGTGTAGAACAATAATCTCTCTCTCTCTTTCTCTCTATCCCTCCCTTCGCGCCCCCCCTCTCTCCCCTCCCCCTCCCCCTCCCTCTCTCTACAAGGGTTTTTAGAAAATTGACATTTAAAATTGTAAATAATGAATCCAGAACAATTTCTTCAAATATTTCCGGTTTCTTCCCCACAATATTTGTCGAAATTCAGGAGGCAAGTAGTTCAGGTAGTTAAAGATAACACAAAAACGGCTCTTACCTGGACAACTCGAATACATCAACTTCGGTGTCAGTCTCGGCGTGTTTGAGCCACATGTTGAACTCGTTGACCCAGTTCAGCACTGTAGACAGTGGGCACACAACTAGTACCCGCTTTACGCCTGTTAGCTTGCTGTGCGTGAGCAGTGTGTGGGTTAGGGACACCACCTGTGGAGAAATAAAGAAATTAGCATCGAGCAATCAAAAGGATATGTCATAAACTACTCATGTCTTGCATTTCCTATAAGCAAATCCCACTCGGCTAGGAGAAGACCTGCGCTGTTGGTACCCTCGCATAGACTTCAGAAGTCAGGGAAGTCAGTAAGGGTAATAGGTGCCAAAACATTTAATAATTACCTGATGTAATAAAAGGCTGTACTGAACGACGCTTCACTCATGAACTCAAAACGTATTGCACAAATAAAGCATACTACTCTGTGAGAGAGTTTCTCGATGAGTAATGTGTCAAAATAAACCTTGGATGAGAGAATTATTATTAACAAATTAAGTTGAACTTTGATTATTAATTTATGTTATTTAATTAATTAATTATTAATTTTTATAATTTAATGTAATGATTTTATTGTGATTTTGAAATACTTATGATTATTTTACCTAATTGTAAATAGTGTATGAAAGATGAATGTGACGATGTACAATTAATACAAATAAATATTCTATTCTATTCTATTCATTACTCCGCCGGGGCTGATGAGGTGGTGGAGTACGTTCGCCGGAAGACTGGCTACACGCTGAGGGTGCAACAGCTGCAGTCGCGCCATTACGTGCACTTCACTTGGGTGTGGTATTTCGGCGGTTCCGGGGCAACCTGCCGAATCCTACGCCGAGTCAGACGACGCAACGGAGCCACGCTGTTACGTCGTCGTCCAAATCTAATGTTTATTTTTTGTAGTTTTTTTTATAAGTCTTGTTTTGTATTTTGTAGTTTCACAGTGCCATGGTGTAAACTGTAATGCTGTGTTGCTTTTTGATTTGATTAAAAAAATAAATAATCATATAGTCAGCACGTAGATTTTTACGGTGTCAGTGTCTACGATCCAATGCGTTGCGATATGTCCCTTAGGCGTAGATGATAAGAATCGCGCCTATTACCACTATCTCACTAGAGCTATCCTACAGTTCTGTGGATAATATCCACTGGATATCCAGATATTAAGGGCCAGTTGCATCAACCATATTTGATAGACACATCATCGTCATGCAGCAGACATCTATGGAATTTCCCATACAATAAAATTTAACGAACGCTTTGTGACAGACGGTTTGATGCAACAGGCCCTTAGTCTGTTACATAGTGTCACAGAATATATAATAGTTCGCGGCCGCCAGTATGTACTTGTTGCGCGGCGATAGAATCGCGGAGTGAGCCGCCCCTGATAGTGTTTACATGTCAAACATTTATTAATTTGCTGTACTGGCCAAGCTGGTCATAGTTGCCCATTATCTATAGCAGATTTCAACGTCAACTTGTTATCAACACCACTGAACCTACTACAGCACTTTTTTTTTCTTTTCAACATAACCTAACCTTATATTAGTACATTGAGAAACGTGGCGCGGAAGTTGAAAATTGCTTACTAGAGTAAGTAAAATCACGACGGCTTGTTGATACGATTCAAAAACTCGACTTTGCAATGTTCTTACGCCCCGAATTACGCACAATGTTTTCATCACACTTGAAATATAGAAAAACATGAAAAACGATATATATTTTTTAAATAAGTACTACTAATTTCATAACTCCCTAGAGAGAAAGATTCTTCTATAACTCCCGTTTTGCCTGCGTGCAATGGCACATTTACTGTGATGGAAAGTGTATAACTAACCTGTAGAGTTTTGCCGAGACCCATGCAATGAGCGAGGATGCATCCGGACCCGCGGTCTTTCTTGATGCGTTTCACGCTTTCGAAGCACGCGTTCCACATGAACTTTATTCCGTTAGCCTGTCAAAAAAAAAACATATTATTAAAGATCGTTATCAAGGTGCACTTTTCGTGGCAAATGGTACGGTTGGCAAAAAAAACAAATAACTACAAAATAAATACTTACCTTCTTAGGATTACGCCTCTACGGTACAAAGCCTTTTCCGGCCAACTATATATTTTTAAAACAATATACGTCAACAATATACGTCAAATGACATTAATTATGTCATAAAAATACATTACGCGAAGTATATATTATTTTAATCCAAATAATCAAAAGCACTCTATGTAGATACGACTATCTAGAATGTTATTCAAGTAGTTCAAGTCAAAAGTAGTGCACGAAGCCAAATCTGTTGAACAAAGTTTAGTTGTTTATTCAATGTAATTCAGATAAGTAATTATAAATATGTATATAATATTTCATAATTAGTTAAGTATATCTTATACTATTAAACGAGCAATTCTTGTATATTTATTTATTCATTTATTTATATATTTATTTATATATACCGACGATCTCGGAAACCGCTCTAACGATTTCGCTGAAATTTGTTTTGTGGGGGTTTTCGGGGGTGAAAAATCGATCTAGCGTAGCCTTAGATCCCGGAAAACGCGAATTTTCGAGTTTTCATGAGTTTTTCTTTCGCATTTGTAAACGTAAAATATGGTCCTTAATTTCGCCGCGCGCGCATCGATTCCGCTTAGCTCAGTCGCACGAGGTCGGTCTAATGTACGCAGATAGATCGTAGGTGTCAGGGTTTCGAATCCCGGCCAGAAATTAAGTTTTTGTTTTTTGTCTTTTTTTTTTTTTTGTTTTTGTATTTATAAGAGTTTTTTTTTATCTAAAGACGTGATATATTAAAATAGAACCGAGCGAAGCTCGGTCGCCCAGATATTATTGTTTCAAATACTTGTGTATTTGTTTTTTTGCCAACCATACTCTGCCACCAATACAGCACGCTGATAACGATCTTTACATATTATACAACTGTTATTACGAATTGAAGCCTGAAAAGGTAGATATGATTATTCTCATGCATGCGGTGACAGTTTAGTATGAAAAAAATAGTCGTGATGAAATTCCGCAACACACGGAATACAAATACACGGAATACACCGCGCGGTTGTAGGATGAACGTTCCAGTACTATGCTATTGAAATAAGATCCGCGCCGTTTTTTAACCTCCGACGCAAAAACGACGGGGTGTTATAAGTTTGACGTGTCTGTCTGTGTGTATGTCTGTCTGTCTGTCTGTGTGTGTGTCTGTCTGTGGCATCGTAGCTCCCGAACGGATGAACCGATTTCGATTTAGTTTTTTTTTTGTTTGAAAGCTGAGTTAGGAACACTGTGAACGTTCCTAAGAACACTGTGAACCATGTTTCATGAAAATCGGTTTACTATGTCGCGGTCGGGGGTTTTTTCAAAATTTTAGTACAAACCTGATGCGGCTTGAGTTTCTTCACGAGCCCGCGGTCTACTTCGATGATAGGCTCCTTGGTTTCGGGATTGAAGTCCAACACTACCTTGTCTAGCACCACCTCGTCAGGTTTACCAGACTCGTCGAATTCCAGGTTGTTGTACTACAACAAATTTAGTGGACAATGAATATCAACAAAATATCAAAATAACTTTACAAAGAAAGAAAATACATTTATCGCAACCAAGAAGATACTTATACTAAGCAGTACAGGATCACAGCATTAAGATATATAAGGTTTTGTATAGTGGTTGCAAAAGGACACCACTCAGCATATGCTCTGGCACAGATGGTGCCACAGCGCTGGTCTTCCGTGGGGCCCAGGGTCGGGCGATAGTGCACTACAATAAGCATTACTACGTAAGAAAGCCAAAGCTAAATTGGCTTTACTTTCCTTTTAGAGTTGTATGTATAAATGTGCTAAACCGTTCAAAATTTAGAAGAACTGATGGGTATCATTTAAATGGACGCAGGACGCAGTCCGTCGAAAATCTGTAGCTTATCGTAAGTTATCTCTCTCTCTCTCTCTCTCTCTTGGCGTTAGTCTTCAAAATCATTGTTGTCTCAAATCATTGGTATTTTGGCTTCGCACCCCGATGATTGCAAATAAACGTAGTAAACGTAGGAATTCATGACTAAAAAAGACTCAAAAATGTAAGCACACTTACCAATTTCTGGCGTTCGGCAATACGAGCGATCCTCTCCTTTTCCTGTCGTGCTGCTTTTTTGGTAGCCTCTTCTAGTTGGTCCTTGCTCATCACCTGTTTCACAAATGAGAAATATTATTGTATTTAAACACCTTAGAAATATAAACTGTTCCCATTTTAAAACTAAGTTAAAGTCTCCATTAACGTGTTAAAGCAAATTTTAACAAGAATTTTACAAAAACTTTCATTTTTGGCACAAGCTTTTATTGTTGACTGTACCTTTCTTTCAACAGTCATCTACTGCTTTCGAGACGTTTCTAAAAACCCCTTACTCGATGGAGATACGACGTTCATAACAGAGTTCCTATGACCACTTTCTGCTCCATCATCAGATCAGCTCCATTATACCATAATATTGCATTGTCGCGTGATTTACTTGTGTGCAAAATTTCAGCTCAATCGGAAAACGGGAAGTGGGTCAAATTAAGCTTCTATGTTTTGACCCAAACCCAAACGTTAAAAGTTATCAAGCTGATAAAACTCGTTTGTCCCTTTCCGACGTATTGGTGTGATTTAAACTTTAAGGCATAAGTTGAATAAAAGCTTGTAAAAAGTATGTACAATCATTAGCTCTGAGCGCCGAAAACAAGTTGTAATAAAAATAAGAATATACGGGACATTTTCTTCAGTGGAATATAACTGTCGTTTCGCCTCTGCAGTTGTTCAAGCATTGAGTCTTACCTTACGAATATTCTTTCTGCCATGTTTGTTCTTGCCTTCATTTTCCGTGTCAGAACCGGAGCCATCGCTATCATTCACTTGTTTGATGCGACGACGCTTCTTTTTACTGTAAATTAAAAATAAAACATCAGTATCGTCATGGCAAAAGTTCTTTACCCGTTATATAACTCCGTCCTTCTTTCTCAACCAAATCGTACGGCTTTAGTACTTCATGACAACCCCCTGTATAGGCGCAGGAGGAGTTACATTTAGTAGGAGGTAGGGCATAGCGAATGATATTCCGCTTTGTGTGGTAGGGCACAGCACAGCGGATATCATCTCGCTCGAATCTAGAGCAGAGCCCAACTGGGGAAGTACCTCCGCCTTACAGAAGACCGCAGCCAAATAGCACTAGACCCTACTCATAGTGTTGTGTTCCTGCCGGTGAGTAAGGCTGCCAGAGCTCAACGAGGGTGCGGTGTGCTGATGACGGGAGGACTTACGGAACTAACTTGTTCCGTCTATTGTCCTTTGAGTCGTCGGCAACACGAACCCTCCTTGGAACTTGTGCACTCCTTTTTGCTGTGTACTTAACACAGCAAAAGGGAGTGTACAGGTTTCTAATGGGGTGACAACGCGCATGTGACACTGTTTGAGTTGCAGGCGTCCATAGGTTACGGTGACCGCTTTACATCAGGCGGATCGTATACTTGTTTGCCACCGACGTAGTATAAAAAAAAAAGTTTTTTCATTATATTTTTTGGCGAATCTTTGCAAAAGGATTTACAACCAGTTTTCATGTTCGTTCAACAAGTTTTTTGGTTAAAATAGCGCCTACGTGCTCTTTGATTCAAACAACAAGCTACTTGTCATTTGAATCGACAATATATTTGAATCAACAAGTCGATTTTATAAAAACAGCCTGACACATATTGTTTTAAACATACGTTTGGCTGATTCAAACGGATAAACCGCAACAAGTCCAACTTGTTAAATTCACAATGCAAATTTCTCTCAGTATAGGTATAGATCAATGCTTTTTAACCGCTGCCTCAAATATCTCAAAGGAAGGTGGTTCTCAATTCGTCTGTATTTTTCAGAAGTAACTTTACCCCAAGTCGCAATTAAATACCAGAATGTCTGGAACTATGTCGTATGTAATGTATGTATACTTACCCCGTTAATCATAAACATTCACTAAACTTATCAATCCGATAAAGTTCGTTTGTCCCTTTCCGACGTACTGATGTGATAGAAAGGGACAAACGAACTTTATCGGCTTGATAACTTTAGTGTACGTTTATGAATAAGGGGGTTATTCTTTTTTATAGCTGAATAAGTGGGTAGGACCTTGAGCCTTACGGCTCAGCCCAGCAATTCCCGAAAAGTTTGTACATTTGGATCATGTCTCCGATTTTGATAAAAATTGGTAGGCTGATAAGTCGATGATGCTGAGCAAGATCCACTAGGTTTCCCAAAATGTCCTAGGTTGTTTGTATGAAACTTTCCTTTTTTGTTACCGAAAAAGTATAGAAATCTGGTAACAAAAAAGGAAGGTTTCATACAAACAACCTAGGGTAGGATCTTGCTCAGCATCATGGACTGTATCAGTCTACCAATTTTATCAAAATCGGAAACGTGATCGAAATGTACAAACTTTTCGGGAATTGCTCAGCCACGACATTGGTCTAAGCGCGACAGCGGTGAGTGGCGGTCATACATTGGAGCGAGACACAGCGATGGGACTTTTCATTTGCACGTATGGCCGCCGCTCACCGCTGTCGCGTTTTGACCAATGTCGTGGCTGGGCCGTTAGGAGAGTTGCAGTGTGCGTAGGATCTCTAGGCATTATGAGACACTTACCCTCCGTCCGTAGATGAGACGGATCCATCACTGTCAGAAACCTTCTTCTTTCTCTTGCTCTTTTTCCTGGGCTCGCTGCTATCATCCTCAGAGTCCTCAAAGTCGCTCATTTTGTCCGCTTTCCGCGCTTCGGCTTCGGAATCAGACGCTATGGCGTTCGCCTTGCGTCTTGTGGACTTCACACTGTAATAAAAACGGCGTATATTTTCTAAGCGTTTAATAAACACAGACACAAATGTTATATCCCATTAAAGTTTTGGATTTAAAGTGTTCAAATGACATTTTTACACACATGCTTAAGTATACTAATTTAATATTTATATGGAAACTTACGTGTCTTCGTCGCTATCAGAGTCTTTTTTGTCTTCCTGCGAAAAAAAAGTAAAAAAAATGTATTTGGTACCATTTGACGAGCCGCCGCATATAGAACGGAATGGAAATCCATGAAAAAATCATATGTTCAGCAGTGGACGAATATGGTGAGAAGAAGAAGATGAAGACATCTAAGGTAAATATCTCTTGCTCGAAAACATTTTAAATATTTCGAAGAAATTCTCAATCTAGTCTCTGGATTGAAACACCTATTCATGAGGGACATTGGGTGTCGAGTTGCACCACGGTTCGCCAATAAGAATCAACCACTGATATAACCTGGCAACCGTTATGTCTTCTGAGCTCACAGTTGCAGTCTAGTTATTTGTCATACGATAAATAAATAAGGGTCATTCACACTTCGGCAGATATTACGACGTTTCCAAACCGTAATAAAAGATTGGCATACCTACCTCAGAACCATTAGCTTTTTCATTTTCGGAGCTGGACGGGTCACTCTGAGCCAGGAGGTCCTCTTTAGCGATGTGGTTGATGCTGTCCCCGTTCAGCTTTGGCACCGAGATTGGGGGCAGCTCTGAAAACATTTCCAAGAATCATTATGCTTAGAGAAAAAAAACTGTCGCTATCGATAGCACACAGCAATTTCATCATCATCATCTCAGTATGTTCAAGAGGGAGATTTATCAAAAGGTATCAACTATTTAGTGGCAATAATCGAATGGTCATGGAAAGCACCTCTGCGGGAAGAATGGCAACACTCTGCAGAATGTAACGAAGGAGCAGCTATTTAAATCGCAGGAGATTCCACAAGTTTTCAAGTGTGTGTTGTGTTAAACACATGATGTTATTATTGTAGTTGAATATCGGTTCTTACAGACTACTTCGAGATGCAAGCGGCGGTCGTCTCTGCCATCTCGTATTCACTCTCAGGGCCACAGCTAGCAGGGACTCGGCTTTGATTGGCGGCAGTCAACCTGTCAGCTGAACGCCATCAGTGGTTCAAAAGCATGAGACTTGGAAACCCTACCTTCCGTGTCCACCGCCTCCGGTTCGCTCTCAGAGCCGGACCCCGAGCTGACAGGGGCGAGCATTTCGTCCTTGATCGGCGGCGCCTTCGGCATTCTTCGGGTGGTTCTAGTCGACTTCTCGACAGATTTCCGCCGACGGCGGTTCAGCGTCTTGAGGTTTGACAATCTGGAAAATATGCTTTTAAGGACTAAGGACTCTTATCCAGGTATAATAAAGAGTACTATCGCGAATTCCCGCTCCCCGCTGAAGTGCCGATTTTAAATTACCGCCTGTCAAAAACACGAACAGTCGACCTGTCATATTTCACTCATACAAGCATATGACTACACGGCAAGAAATAATTTTTTATTTTTATTTTATTTTTTCAAAAAAAAATGTATCGGTACATAAAAGTTTTAATACACTTTTTGGGTTTTTCTGTGAATAAGATAAGTAGGTATTGGGCAAAAATTATAATGATAATAATTTAAAAAATGTTTGTATTTTTTTTCAATCGTTTATTTTACACAACTTCTGTAAGCATTGTGGAAGCGAATTATTTTCATTTTTCTATTTTTTGTCTTAATAAAAGTTTATAGCGTGCAATGTGTAGAAGAAATATTAAAGAACTTAAATAAATAAACTATATTTACAAAAATTAACAAACATTTATTTATTTATTATCATCATAATTGTTGCCCAATATGCACAAAAGCATCCAAAAAGGGTTTACTTTTATGTTCCGATACATTTTTTTTGTGTGTAGAAAAAAAATAAATTATGCCAGTCATATCCATATTCATATTTAAATCGCTACTTGGAATCCGCTCTCTACTTATCCATCTTATTATCGTACAACGGGGCGGGCGGCGAGCGTGCGTACAATATACTTATGCAGCGTCGATTTGGGACACTTGTATGAACTTCAATTGTTTGACATGCACGCGGCACGCTCAGAGCGTGTACTCACTGTACTCAAGCCTTACACTTATACATACATGTATCAACCCTAAATCTATTTACGCTTCTAATTAAGACAAAAAAGGTTGGGTAAGCTTTTAAGTTAAAAAAAAAATTACTTAGAGCTTTAAGAGAAATTACCTATTAGGTTTGACAGAAAAGTAAGTGACCGAGTGTCCAGTTACTCAACACTCATTTTCCGTTAACTTCATTGCAAATATTATAGATACCTTCAACAACGTACATTTTGGTTGACCTATTATAGAGGTCGAGAACTGTTAGCCGCTCGGGAGTAATTTACTGAATCTTAGTGACGGCAACCAACTGGAAATCTTATCCAATTGAAGTCTCAAATGCTTAAAAATATTCTTGTCTTTTAGGCCTTTACCATACTAACAGGTACTAAGGTAACGGACCCAATCATGGACAGTTTAAGATAAAATTTTGCCTATTTTTGATATTTCACTGATACGTGTCAACATTCTACCGCTAAGCATGTTAAAACTTGAATGTCTTATCCTTCTTTTACATTTCAAGCGCATTGCAGAATAGATACTCCTACTGGTTTCTTCATAGTTAACAAATTAAAACTAGGTGTTTTTTCTCCAATCATGGACGGCAGTTCTCCAGTAATGGATCCCCCATTATGGACAGTGAAATAGGTCAAAAATTTTACTTTTAAAGCCAACTGATACTCAATGAGTTTATTTTATACACCCCAAATAAAATTAGTTTGGGTTATTTTAACATAGGAGTTTTTTGCAAATTTTGGTTTCGTAAGTTGTTCCTTGTCCATCATAGGAAGGACGCAGTTTTTCGGCTCCATTAATGGACACTAGCAAAATAACACTAAGTATTTCTTTATATTTTTAGAGAAACAAACTAGTATGTTTTATACCTTATCTCATGGTTAATGCAATAAGTAAATTCATTTAAGTTTACAACAAGTATTATTTTTTTATCACTTTATTCATGAACTCAACTCTCTTAGCAACATTACTAAGAATTCGTCTTGAACTGATGACTTTTATCTTGCCGCCAAATCCTTCAGAAATAAGCGAATTAAATGAAACTTCAAAATTAAACAGCTCTATGACTCTAGTTTATGGTACATTGCCATCAGTTTTTAGAAACTAAGTTTAGATAGTTATTTTTAAAGATTTCTGTTTTTTTGCCCATAATGGTATTGCCGTCCATTATAGGGTATTTTACATTATAGAATGATATTCAATCCTGCGATTTCGAACGTTGTTACCTACTGTAGAATCTATCCTCTTTAAATCCCACAATTTGCCGTATCAGAAGAAAAAACGGTGCGTATGAACCGCAGGGTACTTATGTTCCGCATTACGGCTTGGTATGAATATAAACGCACCATCATCGGAAGCCGTCGTCAGAAGCTGCGAATTCGCACGGTGTACGGGCTTTTCCGAAATTCCAAGAAATTAATGTGCAGAAAGCCACCAAATTGCCATGTCGCATGTGAATGACAACAGATAAAAGACCGTCCACATTGTGGTATTTGTGGTGCGCGAAGATACTCAAGCCTCCGTAGCAGCATACGGGAGAGGCCCTTCACGCCTTCCATTCCAAGGTTTCGAAACTAACAATGAACATACCATCGAGTGCAGAATCTATTAGGTAGTTGGTGTGTGTGTTGTAGTCTTAAGGCATCCCAGAGATGGAAAGGGCCTTCACGAGCTCGCGCCACGCCTTCCTATGTTCAGCGACCCTTGTGGCCAGGTATAGTTGGTAATGTTATGTTATATGTAGGAATTATTCATAGTCAGCAACCACTGTCCATTTTCACCGTTGCTTACATTAAGTATTATCTAAGTTTCCTTGAAACAATGAGGTTGGTGCCAAAGATACCTACCGTTTCACTAAGCATTACAACCATTAGTCCATTACTTGCCACAGGCCCATTTCTCAAAGCTCAAAGTGAAAAGTCTGTTTTTAAACTGTCATATTAGACAAGAGTCTAGAATGGATTGAAAGAACAGTAGGTGGCCAAATATTCTTAAATAGTAAATATCTTTGTTCTTTAGGTCCTTATCTTACTAGTAGCTTCGAGAAATGGGCAGTTTGAAAGTCGAATTCTTTGCGAAAGAAATACCTAGTAATACCTACCTACGAAAGTTGCAACGTCACAATAATTTCAACTTTTTTTTTGTCATGAGTTGTGTGTGGTAGCGGTTATACATGTAGTAATTAACGGCTTAACAAAATTGGAGCGTATAGTGCGTGAGTTAAGAGATGTAAGTTAAAATTTAATTATTTATTTGATTTGTACAAAATACAATATCATAAGGCCCTTAAGCACATTAAATAGATACCTAATTTGTCACGTGACTCCAATGTTTTAGCAAGGCGACGCTACTCACTGCAAGACGAGAAACGATGGAATCATATCCACTTAGTGTCTAAATTTGTTGACACTGAGATGGCCGACCAACATTATAAGCTGCCTTACAGGTAATCGTAACTTCTGATTATTTAGATCAAATTGTCGAGACAGGGAGGCCTAACATCGAAAACAAAACAAACCTAGAGATGATGTTTATTAGTAACCATGGAATAATTTATAGGTTTAACAGAATATAATTATACATTTGAGATTGAAAAATGTAGTTTTTATTTCGTGTAAGTTAGGTAAGTATCTATTTCCTTATGTTAAAATATGGACTTTGTATGAAAAAAACACTGTGTATGAATATGACATGCTTTAAAAATTACTATACCCAGAGCCATTAAACAGAAAACAAAACACAAACAAAACCTTGAACCCAACACAATGTAATAACACTAATAACCTACCTTACCGACCAGCTTACCTCAAGAATGAAAACTATAGGCAGGCATTATTTCACCTTTTTAAGCAAAACTAAGGATGAGCCCCATTTTATGTGATATGTGACTGTCCCATTTCCATTTTAATGATTATTACATAGCAATACTTATCCTTGAAGACTGTCAAAAAGTAACACTTAGGACCTTTTTCAGTCAGTGTTTTTTGATATTTACCTATTAATTTCTGAGTCAACAGAGTCCATATTCTCAGAGCTGCTACTGGCAGGTTTTGTTTTAGAGCGGCCCATCTGGAAATTTTAGTTGTTTTTAAGTCTCTTGTTTTTGTTTTTTAGTAAGTCATGCAATGCTAGTTTTGCCTATGCGTAAAAAAAAATATTGAACATAAATATATACAAAATAAACTTTTTATAAATAAATTTAAAGCAAAATAATAAAAAAAATATTGAGCCCATCTGGGTTTTTTGACTTGTGAAAGTCAATGATCTGTTTTTCGTTTTTTCCTGGTTTGTAGAATATTCATAATATTTGCTGATTTTCACTCAAAGAAAACACTGCTATTACTTAACAGACTTTAATTCTTAAATGTCATACTGGAACTTATGTTCACATAAACAAATTATTCTTATTTCCTAAGTTGTACAAACAAAGAACTCCTAAACTAGATAAATGTGCAATAAACAGAAACAATTGTACTGGTACAATAAACTTAAGTAAACTTGGGACAGAGGAATGTTTATGTACATTTCAAATTGAAAATAGACAAAGTATTAATGAAAAAGTTATCTATTTCCTAACCTGGCTACAACTTGAATTAGACAATTCATCATTGGTTCCATCCACTTGGCTAATACTGCTATCTTCTTTCTCTTTTTCTCTGTTTTTTTTCTTTATGTTTAAGCTGTCATCAGAATCTGAAGGAGTAACTAACTTTCTCCTATTCATTTGAACTATCTTTTTTACATCTAGTTCGTCATCAGAACTGGAACCCTTCAAAAGGGAGTTTTTAATATCTTTTAATGCACTTTTGAGCTGCTCATCATCAGTATCAGAACTTGAGGAATAGGTCAATAACATTTTTTTTGCATGCATTGACTCCATGATAATTTTTCGCTTGGACTGTGGTGTAGTTTTCTCTGTCTCTTCTTTTTTTCTTTCAGGTGTCTTTGGAGTGTCTACAGGATCTAGAGATACAATGTTTTCTGGTTCGCTGTTTTTAGCTAATTCTTCTTTACATTCACTATCAATTTTACCATTTTTAGTTTGGTTCCCTTCACTTGGTGACTTAGATCTTGAATTTTTGCCATTAACATCGTCATTTTCAGAGTCTGATAGTTTAACCATAGATTTCCTTCTAGTGGGTTTAAATTTCTTATTGGTATCTATATCATCAGAATCAGAATTAAGTAATGCATTTTTGCTCGCCTCAATTCCTTCATCCAATTTGTTCTTATCCCCTGGATCAACAGTTTCACATGATTTTTCTTTACTTTCTGACCTGGAATGACTCTTTCTTGTCTTCAGGCTTAATTTTTTTTTATCATTCTTTTTAGGTGACAAGGTATAAATCTCACATCCATTCTGTGTAATTTTCTTCAACCCATGTTGACATAAAAATACATCTGTAAATTTTGGTAGCCTAGTAATGACAACATCAAACTTTTTGGGTTTGAAGGCACTAATTGCTTTCTTCTTTTCATCATCTTGAGTTTTATTTTTTTCTTTACGATTCTTGTATGTCTTTGTAACTGTGGGAACTTTAGTATCCACATCATAGATTTCTTTTTGTAGTACATCAGGCTTGAGTAACTTATTAAGACTAACTAACTTGATCATAGGTTTTTTATCTTGAGTAGAAGAATCACTATCTTCTTTGCTCTCCTTGCTTTTCAAATTCTCTTTTGGTTTTATTGGCGAATCTTCAATTAAATTAACTATTTCAGATGCATCAGTTTTATGACTTTCCTTGTCAAGCTTTCTTTTCATGCTTTCATTTCCAGTTACATTGTCACTTTTTCTATCTTCTTTGCTCTCCTTCCTTTTCAAATTCTCTTTTGGTTTCATTGGTGAATCTTCAATTAAATTAACAATTTCAGATTCATCAGTCTTATTTTTTTTATCAAGACTTTCCTTATCAAGTTTAATTTTTTTCCTCTCATTTTCATTTATATTTTCACTACTTTGTTCAGAGTCACTGTCAATAAATCGGACTGATTTTGACTTTCTTGATTTTTCAGTATTTGTCTTCTTTTCTTCACTATCACTTATTGAAGATTTGCGAGGACTCTTAGACATTGAATCTAATTTTTCAATGGTTTTAGACTTCTCATCATCATTAACAACATTAGTGTCATCTTGTTTTATTTTCTTGTTTTGTAGCTTTTTAACTTCACTTGAATCTTCTTGACTACTGTCAGACACAACACTTTTTATATTTTTTTAGACTTTTTGCATATGTCTTCTTCATCACTTGAAATAATTGGATTATTTTCATTTTTGTTTGACTTTTCCTCATTAATCACTTGCTTATTTGTGTCTACAAGACTACTTACATCTCTTTCAGGGCTTTTAGCTTTATTTTTTGCTTTAGCTGAGGGGCTTGCAGTTTCTTTCTGGCTATCATTGCTTTCTTTTTCACTGCTTTTATTCTCTCCATTTTTATCTTCAAAGCTGCCATCACTGTGAATAGCTGTACTTGTTTCATCATCAGATTCCTTTGTCTTATTTTCGAAGGACCTGCATTTCTGCTTATTCTTGCCTTTACCATCTGCTTCCTTTTCTTTGGTACTATTATCACTGTCGTCTGAACTTAAAATGCCTTTACTTTGTTTCTTCTTATTTTTAGTCTTATCCTTAATGTTTTTGTCACTAGATGACACATCTGAATCTGATTTGTCACTTTCCTCAACCCTCTCAGATTTAGAGGAATTATCCTCGCTTTTATTAGTTTTTTGAGTGACATTACCACTGTCTTTTAAAGATTCTTGTCGTTTTCTATATAGACGACAGTTGTAATACACAGGATACTTATCCATCATAGACTCGGGCATACTTTTAGCATGAACTTTGACCGACGTATAATGCCCTAATAATATTTTCTCAGAAATTCTTAACCTACAAGAATCGTGTTCAAAGTAGAAGTAATTTTTCTTATTCCTTGAGTAGTTTTCATCTTTGGCGCCAACTGTCACCGGCGAGCACCGCGAGGCGTCTACAAGCGTCAACACCCTTTTAACGCCGTTTTCGACATTCTCCAGCGATTTTCGTGATAATTCGCATATTAATAACACCTTAGACGCCGCTTTACGCACCGCGTGGGAATTTCGCAACTTGTCTTTGCTAATTCTCTTATCCTTAAGGTTTTGAGAGCGCGTTCTCAAATTCGATCCGAGCTTGCACAAATATTCCATGGCATCACAAAGAACATCGCTTACAGGTACTTCTTCTGCCATTTTGTTACGCGTTCTACACACACGAATTACTTAGTACTAAATATAGGAAACTTGTAAGTATTTGATGAATTACGGATAAAGAGTTCATCAATAATTCCGATCCGAATTCACTACTTATGTACAGGCGAAAACGCAACGCAGAAGAATTATAATGCTACTAAATTCGAAAGAAAATAAAAAACCATAGAGTAAAAAAATCTGCTCGAAATCACTGTTTCGGATACTAATAGTTTGACCACTTACTAATGGATATATTAGATATAGCAATATAAAACAACACAGGAATCGCGCGGCAGAAATTACAGCACTTTATATTTTAATTTTGCGTGTAAGGCAGCCATCTTTTATCGTATGTTCATTATACACGTATTGAAAGATATTGTGGAAGTACGTTCTGAAATTCAATATTACATAAGATTACTTGAAACGGAACGCAGTTTCCACCTGCTGCTCGACCATCTCAATTTGGTAGGATTATACTATCTATACATAAATATAGATACAAAATAGCGGCAAATAGACATATACAAATGACTATTATATACAGTAACTATCATGTATGCATCAATTCTCATAGTCGGTTAACAGAAACTATCAAGTATATTAATATGATTTATAACTACATACAATTTTGCTACGTTAACAATGAGGAAACTAATGCTCCACTTCAAAATAAAAAAAATCTTATGGTATCGTTTTTTGTACTCACCTTTCATGTAAATGGCTGAACTAGCTCTTTAGGGAATTCCTTATAAGAATAAAGACTTAACTTTGATAGTAGCACATTATTACACGTAACAGTTATGGATTATGCTTTAAATCATGCACATATAATACTCCGAGACTCGATAATCGGCGAAATAAGCAAAGGTAGATAACTACAAAACAGTCGTGAAAAAGCACCATAGACGCACGCAGTGCATAGACGAACATTTGTAAAGCTAGCTATATTATTTGGTAACGATCCGATTATTTTTCCCGCGGAGTGAATAATATATGTTAATATCTCGGGATTTTATTTTGAACTAATGTCAGTAGTTATATTCTAGTTTAAGAGCACAATGAGACACTGACATTGGAAAAGATTAGTAGAAAACGAAAATACAATTTTTTTTTGCTTATGGCAAGCGATATTACAAAATATAAAAAAAAACAATGTGCCAGTAGGCTTGTGCCGTTTCGTTCGTTGATCGGAGCGCTCCGATCTCGTTCAATCGCTCCCATGAACTAGTTCGCTCTTTTAGGTCTTTTGCTCATTTAGTTCAGCCAGACCAGCGATCACTGCGGTCGGAAAGATCAGAACGAATGGGACCGAATAGTGTCAAAATTATACGAATAGTCCATAGATAGTAACATTCCGGGCCGAAAGGTTGTAAGTAACCGAAGTTTAATATGAAAACTTGACTTTTTTTTGTTGCTCTGCTAAGTAGCTCTCGCTCTCGGTCGGCGCAGTCACACATTCGTTCTCGATCCAAACCGCTCGCGCTCGCCGATCCTATACTGAACTAAATGAGCAAAGACCGATTCTCAGACCACGGAAAGATTCAGTTCATTTCGGTCATTGATGGGATTTTATTCCTAATAGTTCATAGTTCGTGAACGACACAAGCCTATGTGCCAGTGAAGTTTGTCTCTGAATGTGAATATTCTCTTTGACTATTCTTTGGAATCATTGGTTATTTTTTCGTGACGATTTGACTGATTGTATAATATAAATTGGGCGCAGTTTTTAACAATGTTTGCCAGAACCGCAAGAAACAGTAACGCGTTCAGATTTATTCCTAGATATTTCAGCGAAGGGTCTGGTCAAGGTTCCTCGCAGTCCCCAGCATCGGCATCAGCTGGCAAAGTAAACGAAAATGTTCCTGGCCTCAGCCAAAACTGTATTGCTCCAGCATCTCAACCAGTAGGACCTGGAGTGGACCCTAAAAAGTCGGGGCCATACAAGGTTCCCGAATACTACTTGTACAACAACATGAGCTACTTCGAGGCTGAAATCGAAATGTCGAAGTACCGCTGCCCGCAACCGTCTGCTCTCAGAAAGTGAAACCCCGCAACCGTGATATGTAAAATTTCTAGTTTCCTGTTAATAAATTATTGTTTTAGATAATTCGTTTGTTTTTTTTTACAGTAATACCTATCACTCCAATCAGTCATCCTCATCCCTCTGTCCCAACATGAGTCAAGAAGCAAGAGCCACAAATGAATAGGTAGCCAGGCTTCTAAACATTTGATATATTGAACAAACACAATCATAAAAACCTGATCAATGATCACACTAAATCTAACTTAGCGGTAGTTTCATAGTTAACAAATGAAATAGTATACCACTGTATGTTGACTTAGGGTTACTTGCGCCACCAAAAATGGAGGGTTAACCCACCATTATATATGGAATTTTACAGTCGACACTAAACTTGAGCTAAGTGGGTGGTGCAAGTGCCCCTTAGGCACATTTTTACTTATGGTTTTGTCACATTGTGTTTTATATTGCATCTCCTTATCCTTATAGCATGTAGATAGAATTGACAGAAAATATATGTTCAATACTAGTATATTAATCAAATTAGATTTTTTCTCAGATTGTAATAATGTACTTTAAGGAAAATTTGGGTTAAATAAAAAATCAATATGTTTGTAAGATAGTGTATTGTTTTCTTTGATTCTCATACATACTATAGTCCTACAACTAATTAACATAAAATGCAACATTTTTGAATTCCATTTAAATTGTAAACCTTCGACTTAGAAATGCTCAAATTAGGAAGTTATTGCACTATACAGCAACTGAAGCAGCACCACTGATCAGTACAGCAGCTTCAACATCGGTGAGAGGTGGCGCAGCCTCCAGAGCTTCAGCGCACTCCACCGGATCCATATGTTACTTCTTCTTCGTCAGCTTCTCTGAGAGGTCATCAAAGGTAGGGTCCTGCAGGTTAATCATCAAGCTATTGCCAGGAAGGAAGACTCTGTTCTGTGATTGAGCAATCATTCTAGAAATGCTCTGAGCAGCTCTGATTTTGCGCAACTTCAAGTATCCAGGGTTCATGCCCATAGCTTTACCCAACATCTCAGCCGCTTCAGCTTCACCTTCAGCTTGGACAATCTTTTGCTGGCGCTCCTGCTTAGCTCTTTCCACTACGAAAGCAGCTCGCTGAGCTTCTTGTTGTGCCACTTGTTTGGCCTCAACGGCAGCAGTATACTCCTTGCCGAAACTCAGCTCAGTCACAGAGACATCATCTAGAATGATGTTAAAATCCGACGCGCGCTCTACAAGCTCTCTCCTGATGAGCAATGAGACCTGTTGACGCTGTGTAATTAGTTGCGACGCGTTAAATTTTGCTACCACAGACTTGAGTACCTCGTTGCAGATAGAAGGCAAGACTTTCTCATCATAATCGGTTCCTAGCTGTCTGTACATGGTCGGGAGACTGTTCGAGTCGGGGCGCGAGAGTACTCTCAACGAAATGTTCACCATTTGCAAGTCTTTGGAGCCGGTGGGGGAAGATATCTTGCGGGGTCGCGACCTGATATCATAGATGATCGGGTACTGGAACCAAGGGATGCGGAAGTGCATGCCTTCAGTCATGACGTGCTGTTGGATACCTCCAATCCTGTTGAACATGATTGCACGGTGGCCACCCTCCACGGTAAACAACGATTGTGAGACACCATAGGCCGCCGCACCGACGACAGCCATAACTTTCAAGCCGATGCCCAGACCGGGAGGTCCACCTTTCGCAAATTTGCCCGCCATGTCGTTGAGCTTACTCTGCGCCATTATAAAATTGTGGCAAAATTACACTATTATCAAATTTTTTGCAAAATCAAAAACTCAACTGAACATAACCTGTAATAAGGTAAAGAACGAGACAAATTGTGCAATACGCATAGACAAGAAAGAATTGATAGGGTTGCCAGTAGGTGGAAAATTAATCCCCCATAAAGAGTTCTATACACGTTGCAACAAATACGATACGGACCAGTGAAGCTAGGAACATACTACGCGGACGTCCGTCGTAAAACGACCGCGACCGCGACCGAACAGTGTGCACGGAACAAAACATCCAGCGAGCCAGATTTCGAACGGACGTCCATGCGCTCAAGGCCACGTCCACGTCCGTCGATCGATAGTTTGCACGGTTATGTGTAATTTCATTGTCCAGATTACCGTCCGCGGTCGATTCACGACGGACGTCCGCGTAGTGTGTTCCTAGCTTCAAGCTAGGAATCGTCGTGAATCGACCGCGGACGGTAATCTGGACAATGGAAATACACATAACCGTGCAAACTATCGGTCGACGGACGCGGACGTGGCCTTGAGGGCACGGACGTCCGATCGAAATCTGGCTCTCTGGATGTTTTGTTCCGTGCACACTGTTCGGTCGCGGTCGCGGTCGTTTTACGACGGACGTCCGCGTAGTGTGTTCCTAGCTTGAGTGAAGCTAGGAACATATTACGCGGACGTCCGCCGTCGCGCGAACGCGGACGCGGATCTAGACAATAAATCGTTTTACGACGGACGTCCGCGTAGTATGTTCCTAGCTTTCAGTATGTTTCAGTATGTTTCAGTATGTTTCAGTGTGTTTTGTAGTATGTTTCAGCTAGGAACATACTACGCGGCCTTGAGCGCATGGACGTCCGATCGAAATCTGGCTCGCTGGATGTTTTGTTCCGTGCACACTGATCGGTCGCAGTAGTACTCGTATGTTCCTAGCTTTAAGCTAGGAACATACTACGCGGACGTCCGTCGTAAATCGACCGCGACCGCGACCGATCAGTGTGCACGGTCACCAAAACATCCAGCGAGCCAGATTTCGATCGGACGTCCATGCACTCAAGGCCACGTCCACGTCCGTCGACCGATAGTTTGCACGGGTGTATATTCATTTTCCAGATCCCCGTCCGCGGTCGATCGACGACGGACGTCCGCGTAGTATGTTCCTAGCTTAACCGTGCAAAATAGCGTGAAGATGAAGGGAATACCTTCCGGTTCTTTCCCGCTTGGGAGTGTGACGGATTCTTGTCTATAAATTTTTTCATATTTGATTTTGGAATTTAATTTAAGAAAAATGATCAAGAGAAAGAAAAGAACCCGTCAGTCTATAATCTTCGGCGTAAGCACGATCCAAAATTCTCTGTGTAATTCTTTCTGTAAAAATGTATTTAAATAAACTTAAAGTGTGTCTTTTAAACAAAGTGTTTTCAATAAAGCGGATCCATCATAAGGCTTAAAACTAGATGGCGCTGTTTCGCAGCCTGGAAGTGGCCAAAATCATATTTTCTTATCATGATATCACGTCTACACATTTAAAAAAAAAAATTATGAAAAAAAAAACCGCCTTCGTTTGGGCTTCTGGTGATAAATACTTTCAAATGTTGGATTATGTTATCAATTCGTCTGTATATTTGTTAATGTTTGTTATTCGATATCTCGGTCATTTCTGAACCAATTTTGAAATTTGGATGATTCTGAAGTACTTACAGATGAGAATGATTATCAGAACGGAACTCTAACCAGGGGCGACTCACTCTCCATCAGCAGATCCACTGCATCAAATGTCACTGTTCTGGACGTAAGTGCATGCTGTTCTTATAAAAATACCAAAGTCACTATAAGTGTGCCGTTCAGATTTGAGGAGTTCCATTCTGACCATCATCAGGAGTTCCACTGCACCAAATGTTACTGTTCCGTACGTAAATGCATGCTGTTCCTTTAAAAACACAAAAATCACCATATGTATGCCTTTCAGATTTGAGGAGTTCCCTCGATTTCTCCAGGATCCCATCATCAGAACTGGGTTCTGAGAAAAATAGGACCAATCTGTATGCATATACATTCAATAAAAAAAAAATCAAAATCGGTTCAGTAACGACGGAGATATCGAGGAACAAACATTAAAAAAAAAAATACAGACGAATTGAGAACCCCTTCCCTTGAGATTTGGAAGGCCGTTAAAAATTGTAGGCATCATCGGCGTAGTTATGATAGTATTTAATAGGTGGCGCTAAAAAATGAGGTATTTTTAGTATCGAGAGAAATGTAAATCCTATATAAATAATCCTTGTATTTAACCATATAAAAATGCTAGCGATAATACTGCTATTAAGTAGGTACTTACCTACATATACTCAGAATCACGAGCCCTTTCGATCCTACTAGTTAAAAAAAAGCGTCCCAAATTTATTTTTTCAGCTTTGTTACCATTTTTTCTAAGACTCCGCGCACACGGGCGACAAAACTGTTTTGTCTCCGTCGCTCGGTCTATGGGCTAGTATGAAGGTGCGCACACGAGGCGACGCAACTTTTCATACAAATACGAAAGTTGCCGAGCAACTTTGTCGCCCGTGTGCGCGGAGCCTAACACTTTGTATAGCGGTTACATAGTGGAATGGAAAGTATGCAAAATAATAGAACATTTTTGGGACCATTTTTTTGTCCCTTGTTTTCTGTCTTAGATTAAAAGATCTTCTCTTCTCGCGAAAATGCTCATATTATGTGAGAAGGCGCAAGAAACTTATAATTTCAAGGGAATCACAACCACACAGTCATCATGAAAACTGTGACAACATATACCAAGTCCTAAAGACATATAGTAAATATTTAATCACAAAGGGCCGTCACAAAAGATCACTGCTGGACGACGTGACGCAGAAAGGCCCACAATACACCCAATAATATATATATATAACAGGCCTTTGCATCTATAACAGATGATTGAAGCAGCATCCTTGCGACACTTACGTTCGTGGCTGTATAGCCCAATTCGAGAGAGGATCCCTCGTCCGCACACACGGCAGGTGTATGCTCCCCTAGATGGGCGGGGGTTAGAGGCCTGCTCGTGACGCTTCAGGCGTTTATCGTCACCCAATAAAAATAACAATTCCTACGTGGAAGGTAACGACCATAGAGTAGTAATATTGGGTCCATGGTAACGACTAGGACTTTTTTGCAAAATTCACTTTTATGCACCTTCTATTAGGGCTTTTTCTCTGTAGGTATGCCAGTAGTATTTAAATAGTAGACAATAATTCCCAGTGGTTACTAATGGGTAAAATTTTGGTGGTAACTACCGGGTGGTAAGTTGGGTGTGGGAGAAAAGACATCAAAGTCAAGTAAATGCCGTGGAAATGAGAGCGTTAAGAAGCATGGCTGGTGTGAAGTTGAGTGATAGGATCGGAAATAGCGTGATAAGAGAGAAGTGTGGAGTGGATGTAGATGTGGTGACAAAGATTGAGATGGGTATGTTAAGGTAGTTCGGGCATGTAGAGAGGATGGATGAGAGGAGATTAACGAAAAAAGTATATGAAAAAAGAGTGGAAGGGTCAGTTGGAAGTTGAAGACCTTGGCGAATTTCTCTTGATCAAATCGGGAAAATATTGCAAAAAGGCCAGGTCAGAAGTACTCGAAACCGACGAGCGTGTATGAGAAACGTTATGAAAGTGTGTGAAGCGAAAGTGGTTTGTCAGGATCGTAGTAAATGGAAATCCGTGATCTCTGCCTACCCCTCTGGGAAACAGGCGTGATTGTATGTATGTATGTATGTATGTAACTAGCGGGAATAACCCCCACGATCAGCTTGTAGGCATGTTACATTGCAGGTTGTCTTCACCTCGTTGACCTTAATCATTATCATCACCATCATATATCAGCCCGTGATCTTAAAGCGGGGGTAGACAAACATGACGAGGATTTTAGTTAGAAAGTCTCAGGCAGAATAGCATATTCGTGAAATTCAGACCAGAGGGATGCCAAGCAAATTTTACATTACATACGATCTTAAGTGTGTTCATAAACTTCATAAGTTTCATAACTGTGTAGTTTCATAAGTGTGACGCGCAGCATGGCTTTCGGCCTAGTCGCTCAGTCAATACGAATCTGTTGATACTAACGGACAATATTGCTGCTCATCTTGATAGAGGTATACAAGTCGATGTCCTCTATTTTGATTTCGCAAAGGCTTTTGATCGCGTGGATAACGACGTGCTGCTTGCAAAGCTGGACAAAATTGGTTTCTCTCACAAATTGTTGACCTTTTTTGCCAGCTATCTGCGCGATCGACAGCAGTTCGTCCGACATGGTTGTTTTGTCTCGACTCCTTACCATACCCGGTCTGGTGTCAGTCAAGGCTCCATATTAGGGCCTCTGTTTTTTGGTATCATGATCAACGATCTCAAGTCGGTTCTTCGGGCGGCTCAATGTCTCTTATATGCTGATGACCTCAAGTTGGTATACGGCGTGGAGCAAAGAGCCGATTGCGAGACGTTGCAGAATGACATCGACTTGGTATTTCGGTGGAGTATGGAGAACAAACTTCATTTTAACCCAGCCAAGTGCTGCGTGTGTACATTTACCCGCTCTCATACCGCTCTATATTTTCAATATATATTAGGGTCAGAGCCGATAAATCGTGTCTTCTCCGTCAAGGACCTGGGCGTTGTGTTTGATACGCGGCTCACTTTTCACGACCATATTTCGGCTCTTGCGACGAGCTGTTTCCGAAGGCTGGGTTTTGTAATCCGAAACCTACGCTGTTTTCAAGACCCATTGGCCATAAAAATAGTTTACAATGCCTTGGTAAGGAGTAAATTGGAGACCTCGTCGATCGTATGGAGCCCCTACGAATCGACTTATGCCTTACTACTTGAGAAGGTGCAGAAAGCATTTTTAAGGTTCCTTTTTAAAAAAGTTTTCGGATTCTACCCGTATCTCTACCCGACCAAGTATCTCCTTGGCTCTCTTGGGTATAACTCCTTGGAGGTGAGGCGGAATTTTCAGCTGATGATCACAGCATGTCGAGCTCTACGTGGTGAGTCAGACTGTCCCGAGCTTGTAGAGCGTCTCGTACGACTGTTTGTTCCTGATGTTCCGAGGATAGCACTCAGGCTGCGACGACGCGACCTGTTGGCCGTGCCGCCGGCGCGTACCGTATCGTACAGGAACTCACCGCTGCCCCGCGCCCTCTCACAGCTCAATGCGCTCCTGACATCGAAACCTGAGTGCGACTTGTTTGCGTGGCGATGGGCGGCAATATGTAGTGAAATTGAATGCTTGAGATTGTGTAAAGGTTGCCTGGAAGAGATCGCTCTTTAGCGATAAGGCCGCCTGTTGTTTACCTCTGTAATAAAATTTATTGTAATGTGTGTGTTCCTATGTAAATTTCTGAGGTTGTGCAATAAAGTGCTTTTGTATTGTATTGTATTGTATTGTGTGAGGCGATGGATGCGAGGTGTTCAACTGTTCCTATATAAAATGTCTGTTAGGTGTATGCCTATTATTGTAAATGTATATGTCTACTTTGTTTTTCTTGTTATGTCAGCCTAAGATACGTGACGCAATGGTTAGCTGTAAAGTCATGTAATCATGTTTACCAATAAATAAATAAATAACTAAGTAATTAGTTTACCTAATACACGCAATTGCGTACCTATGTATAAATTATCCGACAGAATGAATGAACCTTGAGCAGATTATCATACATAGGTAGGTACCTGTTGTAACTCGAGCGATTATTGTATTAATCCAACGTCCTTTACCTACCTCTATCTCGACAAATAATCTTACACAATACTACAACAGAACCAGTGGTTCATTGATTTGTGCTGTAATGTGCCTATTAGGCGAGACGACTAAAAAAAACTAATTAGTCCGTCATCGTCAGTTAGATTATCAAAGAATTTTAGACACGTATTTTTTCTTTTTTCTCGTAAACGAAAAATGAGGACGGTACCTACAGTGCGTTGAAGTTTCGCGTGACGTCACGCCTAGGTACAATTTTTACTTTGAAGTGACGTCACAAGCCCCCACTCTGGAACTTTGATGCTCTATATCTTTGTATTTTTTATTCATTCAATAATTAGAAAAAGCGAAAAATATGTGTTCAGTATTTTTGGACGATCTAACTGACGGACTAAACAGAATGCCATTTTTTTATGTAGTCGTCATCCCTATTACAATTCAATTCGCAATACAATTTTTCTCACAAGGTAGATGGAAGTGATATAGACTCGAGTCATCAATCATCATCATCCTCCTTGCGTTATCTCGGTAATCACTGGGGTCCGCTTTTGACACCTAATAACAATTTGGAGTAGGCACTAGTCTTTACGAAAGCGTCTGTCATCTGACCTTCCAACCCGGAAGGTAACTAGGCCTTATTGGAATAAAATTAGTCCGGTTTCCTCATGATGTTTTCCCTCACCGTAAATCCGTTTTCACATTATCCGATCCGATATCGGATGTCGGAAGGATTTCAATGGAAAAAATCCAAGATGGCGCCTGTAATGTATGGGATATCAGTCCGACATCCGATATCGGATCGGATAATGTGAAAACGCACTAAAGCTACTGGCAAATATCAAATGACATTTTGTACATGAGTTCCGAAAAACTCGTTGGTACGAGCCGAGGTTCCAACCCGGAACCTCCGGATTGAAAGTTGCACTCTCTTACCGCTGTGCCCTCAGTAGACTTGAGTAAGTATTATTTATTTTACTTTCGAGCGCTCCATTTTGTTCTTACTCAAACTTTTGCATGACATAATGACATACTTATATGATAAACCTAAAAAGGTTCTGGATCTGGATATGGCTGCTGCTGCTGCTCAAGGTAGATCCCGGACAACTTGGATGGTAAGTCATAAAGTAGGCAAGAGAAGAAATTAAGTCATGTTTACTAAGCCAAAAACGATCCCGGAGTCCCGGACCGATCGGCCTAGCGACGCATGAATTAGACGGGCCCAGAGAAGAGAAGAAAAGTGCATGATGAACTGACGCTGAGGGACCAGCTAGTTTGCAAGTAACTTAGCTTTATTAACTGACTGAACTATCGGGACTACACACTCGCTTATGGCTAGCGGGCAATGCATTTCTAGTTCCTACGTAGTAGCTCTGAGTAATAATATAAAACATCTATTCGTTTCGCTATGTACGATTGTCATCTTCGCTAAGGGTCTTGAATTTTTGAAAGTTCATGTCTTGCCGGTACCTCAAGAGGCCGAACAACTTCTAAATACTTACCTAACTAATTGAGTAGGTGGTCAGATCTACAAACATTAGTCTGTTTTTTAAAGATACAATATTTCTGCTACCACTTCGTAATAATCAGTCACCAACAGGATGCACACGGCGTTAACAAGGTGGAATAAAAACCTAACAAGCATCAAAATTACCCTCTTCTTCATAATCACACCGCGAGCATTATACCTATAACCTAGCTCGCGCCATAAGGCGAAATAATTGCCATACAAATGACTTAATAATAACCGTAGTATATAAAATGTGGCGAGAACAAATGATTCTGCAGAACTCTTGGGAGGGCGTTACAAGTTTGTTGCAAAATGTCGAGGATTTCCCTTTTGTTGTTGGTGGCGGTGTGTGCGGTGGCTCTGAGGAAAGTTCATGTGAGTTTTTAGTTCTGTAAAAAGCAATTTTGGTATTACTGAATCATGTGCTTTCAAGAAACTACTTTTGGAAATGTACCTAATATTATATCGCTGGTAGACAATCGTTCCACTGAGGGGTAAATATGTGCCCACGGAAACACATTTAAGAGATAAAAAACTTGCGGCGACAAAGTCGCCCGTGGACATAATTATACTTACTCTAAGGGCCCATTTAGACGGTACGAGAACTCGCATACGAGTTTTATTATATTGCGGTATTTGATGGCTGTGCCAAATTGTATGTCACCTCAACAGCGCGCAATGTAACTAAAATCGCATGCGAGTTCGCACGCCGTCTAAATCAGGCCTAAAGTAGAAATCCTGAAAAATGCCTTTCTTTGTCACAGTTTACCCGCTCATCGCATTTCGATGAAGCAAATTCTAGAAATCAGCTATTAAACTTTACCTGAACAAAACTTGTCGATAAATACGAGTATTACAAACTTTGAAATTGTTGCTATTGTCAATACTCGTAATTTCATAACGATGTAACATCAAAATCCTATCCGTTTCCGAATTCCCAGAAATATTTTAAATCTTATACTTTTAAACGAGCAATTCTTGTATATTTATTTATTTATTTATATATATATTTATTTACACTGACGATCTCGGAAACCGCTCTAACGATTTCGCAGAAATTTGTTATGTGGGGGTTTTTGGGGTGAAAAATCGGTCTAACTTATCCTTAGGTCCCGGAAAACGCGAATTTTCGAGTTTTCATGCGTTTTTCTTCGCGCGCCATCTCGTGTGCAGTAGTTGTACTGTTAAGACAGAATTCTTTCGGTCGATGTAAGTACTATTTATTGCAAACACTAGATGGCGACACAGGTCAAGGCTAAAACGAATAGAAAATACACTATTTGAGTTTTTGTCGCGAAATGCGCGCCATCTCGTGTGGAGTAGTTGTGTTGTTAAGGCTGAGAATTCTTTCGCTCGATGTAGGTACTATTCATTTTTGAACTAGATGGCGACACATGTCAAGGATACGAAACAGAACCGAGCGAAGCTCGGTTGCCCAGATTACATACTTATACCAACTTCTACAATAATTTGTCGTTTGAAGGCACCCCAAAGTTGTCCACCCCACTTTTTTTACCATGGGTATTTTTTACGCGATTCATACTCAGAATCTTTTTGGGCTGCTTGGGGTGTGCTTTAGATCCTGATAGGAAAAAAAGTCCCAAGATTTTCACACATTTTTCAAACCTTCCATTCCGTTACCGCCATACAATATGTATGAACAAATGGTAACGGAATGGGAAAAAACCTTGGGACACTTTTTTTCTCCTATTAGGATTGAAAGAGCTCGCGATTCCGAGCGGAAACCACATAAAAATTTCCAAATAAAAAAAAGTGGGGTAGACAACTTTGAAGAAAACCGGCCAAGAGCGTGTCGGGCCACGCTCAGTGTAGGGTTCCGTAGTTTTCCGTATTTTTCTCAAAAACTACTGAACCTATCAAGTTCAAAACAATTTTCCTAGAAAGTCGTTATAAAGTTCTACTTTTGTGATTTTTTTCATATTTTTTAAACATATGGTTCAAAAGTTAGAGGGGGGGGACGCACTTTTTTTTCCTTTAGAAGCGATTATTTCCGAAAATATTAATATTATCAAAAAACGATCTTAGTAAACCCTTATTCATTTTTTAATACCTATCCAACAATGTATCACACGTTGGGGTTGGAATGAAAAAAAATATCAGCCCTCATTTTACATGTAGGGGGGGTACCCTAATAAAACATTTTTTTCCATTTTTTATTTTTGCACTTTGTTGGCGTGATTGATATACATATTGGTACCAAATTTCAGCTTTCTAGTGCTAACGGTTACTGAGATTATCCGCGGACGGACGGACGGACGGACGGACGGACGGACGGACGGACGGACGGACGGACGGACGGACGGACGGACGGACGGACGGACAGACAGACATGGCGAAACTATAAGGGTTCCTAGTTGACTACGGAACCCTAAAAAATGGCCCAGATAATAGATTAATTTAACCTCACAATGATTTATTTCAAGGCCGAGACAGATGAAGAAAAAGAGATCCACGAAACGTTGGTCCCGATCATCGCGGAATGCAGCAAGGAGCATGGGGCCAAGGTAGAAGAAGTCATGGCCTCCAAGAAGAACAAGGATTACGAGGCCATCGACGGGTGTCTCATCGAGTGCGTTTACAAGAAGATGGGAATGGTTAGTATGAGCAGTTGAGCACAGTATAATAAAGAGTACTATCGTACAGTATGGCCACTTCCGCTCTCCGCGGAAAGTGCCGCCCACCTCCTCTCGGTTACTTCACAGTTACCGCCTGTCAAAAACGCGAACAGTCGAACAGTCGACCACTCAGACAAGCATAGTACTTATAAGAAGATGAGTATGGTTAGTATCTGAAAGTGATGTCATAGCTTATAGGGAATCAAAGGAGCGTCCTCTGATTAGCCAGGCCAACAGTTAGTTCGTTCTTCTTCTTCCACTGCTTAATGAGAGTGGCATGCAATTCGTTAAAAGTTAAACATTTAAATATTTTTGATGAAATACCTACCTAAATATTGACGACCGGTCTGGCTCAGTCTGTAGTGACCCTGCCTGCTAAGCCGCGGTCCTGGGTTCGAATCCCAGTATGAACATTTATTTGTATGATGAGCACAGATATTTGTTCCAGAGTCATGGATGTTTTCTATGTATATAAGTACTAGCTTTTTGCCCGCGGCTTCGCTCGCGTTAGAAAGAGACAAAAAGTAGCCTATGGCACTCTCCATTCCTTCAAATATCTCCACTTAAATTATCACGTCAATTCGTCGCTCCGTTTCGACGTGAAAGACGGACAAACAAACAGACACACACACTTTCCCATTTATAATATTAGTATGGATGTGTTTATCTATTTAAGTATGTATATCGTCGCTTAGCACCAATAGTACATGCTTAGTTTGGTGCTAAGTTGATCTGTGTAAGGCGTCCCTAATATCTATTATCTATTATATCTAATTTTTTTTTCAGATGGATGACAACGGCGCGTTTGTTGTAGAAAAATTGGTAGAGAATGCCAAGAAATTCTTGAAGGACGCAGAGACACAGAAAATTGAGGAAGTCGTTAAACATTGTACTGAAGGTAAAATGGCACATTGAATTTTTTAATTAATAAAAAAGAATCATAAACTGAAATAGATACCATACACTAAAGAACAAGCGATCAAGCCCACTGGTGGCGAAGCCGGGAATCGAACCCGGGTCTCCAGCTAACGCGGCTGACGTGCTAAAACCGTTACACCACCCCGACCGCCGAGGTACCCGTCGAAATTTCTCAAGTGTATGTTATCTCTGAAGGCTATAGGCGCCTTTGACCAACTCTAACGCCGTGGCTTGCGTGGGCGACGGTCGCGCGATGATCGCGCGACGGCGATGCGACGCATACGAAATCAAACCTTATCGATATGGAAGTATGAGACGCGACGGCGACGATCGCGCGACGGTCGCGCGACCGTCGCCCACGCAAGACAAGACACGGCGTAAGGGCGAGCAATTTGTGCTTGCACCTCCTATTTGTGTTACTACTTAAAAAAAAATATTAATAAAATAATTTGATTTGTTCCCTACATCGTTAAAAAAAATCACCAAAACGTTTATTTAGGAATCAAAATTTTTCATTAAAAAAAAAATTCTCCTTATATCTTTACAAACTTTCCTGTAGTTTTCGGACAATCTGCATTTCAATACTCCTGAAGTGCCACCATTTTTCAGTGTTAAGCAAATATGTGTTTTATTTTCAGAGAGCGAGAAAAGTCCCGAAGATAAGTGTGGAAAATCTAAAATGCTGCTAGCTTGTATGATGGAGCAAAAAGAAGCGGTAATTCTATGACAATATTTAGAAACTTCATATGTCCACATTTTACCTATTTTACCAAAAGGGGTCAGCAGAGCACATGAAACTGCGCAAGGTGATATTACAGGGATAGGTTACCTACTAGCCCAGACCACTATTGAACCAGTATTCCACAATCGACTTTACGACACCCACGGTAGGAAAGGGGTGAAATTCTTAGCTCGTCACCACTGGAACTATAAAAGAAGACTTAATGTAATTTCCGAGAAAAACTTAGTTTATTACAACTTTGCAAAAAAATAATTTTCTTGCTTTTAGCTTTTTGCCATAAGGGGGGCAATCGTGACTGCGCCATAACGGGCAACCATTATAACTAACGCACTCTAATTGTAATCCATTTTGCCCTATTTGGTGAAATATCTTATTGTCACTGAATTTTATTTTTATTTTTTCAGTTAAACTTGTAAAATCTACCACCAACCCGGAAAACAAGAACCTCCTCCAACCACCCGCAGCGTTAAACATGTTATAATTTTAGTTGTATTTTATTATTTTTATGACAAACTAATATATAAAAACATATTTTTATTGCAGATGTTGTTTTAATTATTACCTACAGTTTCTGAAGTTTTAAGTGATATATCTTTTTAGAACTTCTAATTGACACTATAATAAAATTTACATTATACATTGAATTTCATTTTGGCAATTTCTCTCCGGTGCATTGCTAAAGTAAAATCCATAAACCTACGGACCAAATTGACAAGTAAGTGTGAACGAATGTTGCCACAGTTTGGCCAGTGTTGTTCTTATCGATATTAAAATTATGATTACATCGTAGATTTAAGGTGCACCCAGACGGGACAATGAAATTGGCAATTTGATCGGCTAATCAATATACCAACTTTTTCTGTGATTTCGACAGATCAAAAGGTCTGTAGACCTCTAATTAGAAATATTTTTTTTATTTCGAAGTAGCAATAATATTATTCGAAAATTATATAGATATTTATGACATACTTGCCATAGCGTGACAGATAATTGATTATCGTCGGACATGGTATTTTATTTTTTACCTACAGGCTCGGAAACCTTTTTATGTTTTAAAACTAGTGGGTAAAAATGCATGGCATCCATCCACTACCTCGAAGATACATAGAACAAACCAAAATGAGTACCTCTTATTTGAAACTAATATACTTATTCTTGATTTAAACTTGTCTGTTGTATGTACTTTACAACTTGTCGATATATTGTTATCGACATATACCCTTCCCTATTTTAATTTTGCTGTTCCTGGTATCATTTTTCCTGTCAGTCATTTGTCAATTTAGTCCGTAGGATTATGAATTTTACTTTAGTTACATGTAGCAGGAACGATACAATACGTCATGAATATACATCATTTGCCATTCCATTTTGTCGCACTAGGTACCTCAAAAACTCATATCTCGTTAGAACATGCTCAATGTATAACACAAAATATTGTAAGCTCGATATTTTCAACATGAAGCTTAGTCAGTTTGTTACTGCATTGAAACATGAACGACCAGGGTGGCTAGCCGAATGGCACAATCGCTCACGAAACGCTCACGAAACGAAGCGCTAGTAGATATCTATCTCTATCGCGCTTGCGTATTGGCGCGACAGAGCCAGCGGCGTATCGCTTTCGTTTGGCGTCGGAGAAATGCCATTCGGCTACGGGGCCTGTGCTGTAGCGTTCTTCTCATACGTCTATGTGACGCATTTTGTACGTACAGACATATGTATTAGTTTAAAGATATAGTAGTTACTTTCTGCTTGCTGAATTGCTTTGGATGATGCCAATTCTTTATTTCTGCATTTAATTAATTTCCCCTTTGAGCATTTCTGTATTAGTTATTAGTGGAAACTGTTTTGGCTCATGTTTTATTCATATTGTTTATATTTTGTATTCTTGCATGCTGTTTGTTTCCCGAAATAAATAAATAAATAAATGAAGTTATTTAATGATGTACTCGTAACGTGATGATGATGTGAAGTGACGAAGCTATTGTCGAGCATTCCGTTCCGCCACCGAAACGAATCAACTCGACAAACGTACCCATTGTAGATTTATTCCGAATGTCGATTTTTCCTACTTCCGGGTTACTTTTATAGTTGTCAAATATGATGTCAAGTATGATTTCATTCAAACCAATATTAAGTATTTTTTTTGTCTCAGCGGACCCCAAGCTCATGAGCTATGGCAAATGCCGGGATAACGCAAGGACGATGTTGATGATTCAGTATTTTTTTATGAGATTTCGAATACTTATGCAAGAGAAACTTTTTTGAAAATTTGCCTGAGATTTTCAGTTTTATTTTATGCTATTAAAATCGCTGCCAACTAAACGTGGTCTGACTTTTAAACTGATTAGGACAAACTATATGAATGTCTCGTAGTATTATGCGGCGTTGACAGATCAAATAAAATCGCAGAGCTTGAACTCGAATAATAGTTATTTGTTTTACAAGGGTGCAAAGTTGTATTTTAACGCCGAGTGTGGAATTGAAAAACGAGCAAGGGAAAGGATTCTATAGTTGAACCACGAGCGAAGCGAGTGGTTCGAGAATAGAATCCTGAACTGGCGAGTTTTTTAACACACGAGAAGTAAAATACATTTGCACCCGAGTGTAACACAAAACTTTTCCCCTCACTATAGCGAGGAAACTACAACACAAAAAATGCGTTTATCACTGCTTCCAGTATAGTTCCACAGGTGGTAAATCATCTTTATTACTAGATTCACCTACTTTAATTAATTTTAAAGTAGTTAATTTGACTTTATTCAAGGTCAAATTACTTTACCCACTAGTGGATAAAATGCGTTTTTACCCGCTGTTATTAAAGGACAAAACACGTGTTTCCGAGCTAGTGAGGGGAAAACAAATATAAGCTTGACTTAGCCTAGGTATCTTACGGCTAGGCTTTCCACCACTGGATCTGCAGGAATAGCACATGATTGGCACGAGATTATATCGCCGCGACATAGAATACCCGTCCTTATGTAATTAATACAATTAGAAAAGGTGTGATCTTATAATCTATGTCGCGGCGAGACACTGTCATACTAATCATGTGCTAGCCCGGTTGCTGAGAAAAAATCGAAATGTCCTGATGATCCCTTGTTATTCAAAACCGACACGAGCCATAGGTAAAGGGACGGGTATTAAATTTAACGACTTTATGCAAAAACCACTTAATTAATTACAACATTAAAATACTCATTTACAGATAAAAATCTTAATAGGATCTCTAAACAAACAAATAGTAATCTAAACAAACTGGTAGTACCTTATCCAACAATAGCTGAGGATGTTTAGCACAAACCGTACTTCCTGACGCATTACCAAAATCATGGTTACAAAGTCATCCTATTCATCAGGCAAGGTAAACAGGCTTGTATTTAGTATATATTGAGTGGCAGATATTTATGTGATCAATACAGGTTTAATTGTCAGTGTGAAAGGATCTTTACTCTTTAGAGATAATGGCGCGAGTAGCTTTTGTTTTGATTGTTGCCGCTGTCGCGAACGGTGTGTGGGTGAGTAGAAGTTTTCAAAGTTGGATAATTTTTTTATTGGTTTTCAATACTGTAGTAAAAGCAAAGGGTTTAGATAATCTTTTATAACTATACTTACATACATGACTATGTCTTTACTCTTTATTGTATAAAGTATTATTATTTAAAGCTAACTTTTAAGCTATGTAAAGCTCTTGCTTTACTAAAGTCTTGAGAAAAGAATCTCAATATTTTTCATACTTATATTATAATACGCAAGGATTAAACTGGCGAGAGGGTAAATAGGAGAAGGACACGAAATTAATATTCTGAAATAATAACCACAAATTGTTGAAAATGATTACCACCACATAGACCCTAGGCTTACCTAACCTGGCAGTGACTTTAAAGCCTGGCGTCCACTAGGCTCAATGAGTCGAGCCTCGTTCATTCGCATTCAAAATGTATGAGGACCCGATTCGACGTGGCTCGATTCCGCTTTGTGGACGCCAGACTTTAAATGGAAGTGCTGTTTGTGCATGGCTGCTCGATGTTTCGAAATCTCAAGTGTTGTAAAAGTGAAATTCATAATAATTTCAGGCTATATCAGGCATCCAAAAGACCGTGATCCAAGCTGAGTTCGTAACTCGGGGTCTATCCTGCTTGAAGAGCAATCCTCTCACCGTGGAAGACATCAACTCTCTCAGAATGCTGAAGTTGCCAGAAAGCAACAATGCTAAGTGCTTCACCGCTTGTCTGTTCAAGAATATTGGTATTGTGAGTATGCTTTTATTTTTACGAGATGAATGGAAGACAGTAAGCTGAAAAAAAGGTCATCAGATTTCTATTTAATCTCTGCATCTGTGTAAGAATGTCCCGCACAATGAAACGTGCGCGTTGCCGACCCATTAGAAACTTGAAAAGAAAACTTCATCGTTCATCGGGAATACCTCGAAGGGAGCTCATTCCAGCCGGAGCGTTCGTGGGAGGAAATTCCTCTGAGCCATTCTTAGGTAAGGTGTGTGGATGAGCGCCCTGTCATGGCGAGCGGTGCGAATGAAAAGTGGCCTGGCTCATGTCAAACAGTTCTTCAGAACTCCGTGATGTCCTGTAATGAAAGAAAGAAAAGAAAAAGAAATACAGACAGCCAGATAAAAGCCTGCTCAACAGCTATGCGACGTCTAAATGTCGCTACCATCTAGACCCGCACAGTCTGAAACCATCAAAACGAGAAGAAGATTTTTAGAGTACCTACCTATATCTATGAAGGCCAAAGGCAGTAGACATAGGAAGCAGAATTCCAGGAGATTTGAAATCAGATGACATTGACTTCGGCCTAAAATATAAAATGCAATGCCGAAAATCTCGTAAATGCTGAAGGCACGCTGCATTGGATGAAGCCCAATGGGACGGTGCCGCTTCCAAAACGAAAATTGTACTACTTAGGAGGCTACAACACAGTTAAACGCTTTCAATCTCTCTTTCATTCTGCTACGATAGGGAAGATAGCGCGTTGTTGCACAGCGAACGTAATTTTTTAGGCTTAAGACTCTTAAGAGTCTAGACTCCTATCGGGTCTTCCGATGTTAAACCGATGGCTAAGATCGTTCACTGATTGTACTTTAGCTGCAATCTTCATCCTTTAATGCTTACATTATTTTTCTTTGCAGATGGACAACTCAGGAGCCGTATCAGCTTCGAATGCCCGGAAAAATGCGAAGCAAGTCTTTGCTAATGATGAAACCAGTCTCAACAACGTCGAGAAGCTTGTCAAGGAGTGCGAGAAAGGTATTCTTTGACCCATATCTTGGCATTAAGCTAAAATCGAGGGATGATAGCCGCAATATTTTTTCAATATTAGACTTATTAGACCACCAAGTTTAGGTTTAATTAAATTCTCTCAGCGATTAGAGCTCAATGATAGTGGGGAGGGTTAGGGTTGGCAACGCGCATGTAACACCTCGGGAGTTGCAGGCGTCTGCCAAATCCTCTAGTTTTTTTTTCAGATTTTTTGATACATTAAAAATAAATGATTTATTTTACAGTGAATGCTGAAAATGTGGCAGATGACATGGGTTGCGATAGAGCTGCTCTAGCGTTCGCCTGTTTAACACAGAAAGGAGCTAAGGTAGGCAATTTTACTCTTTATCCTCTAGTCTTGTGGCTAGAGGCATTCCACGAGAATGTCGCTTACGACATGCAATGCAATTCTTCTAACACTTCTGAAGACGCTAAGAAAGCGAAGTGGTGTCGGACAACCTTTCAAGACTTGGTTAACAAATTAGCAGTATTTTCTCGAGATTTACAGATTTGACGAGCGGCCTACCATCATCTGTTCAGGAAACTGAAGAAAAGACCTGTGAAATATGTTTTGAATCGAATATATTCTATGTCTCTTCTCTTTCCAACATAACAGTGATAATAAAGTGGAATTATTTGTTTCATAATAAACAAAAACAAAAAACAAACAGCAATCCCGATTACTTCATTCAAACTTTCTTGGCATCTTTACAGTCAAAATTAAATAGGCATCTCGAAGACCTAGCGTTAAGAACTTGTCAAGAGCGTTAGGTGTACACTGTGTACACATATTTTTGAGGACCTCCACAGCTCCGATATATTCTGATAGCGACTGTACAAAATCTCTGTTAGCGTAATTTTCATTGACTAATTACTAATTCAAATTATTTTGTTTTCAGTATGGCCTTGACCTCAAGTTTTAAGAAAACAACCTAAACTGGACCACCGAAAAGTACAAACATGACAAGGATTTAAGGATAAACGAATAAATGTTCCATGCCCTTCTACTCAAGAGTTTCATTGCTCCTGATTCTAATTAATTATTTTTGTATAAAATTTACAATATATTGTGGCTTCCTATCAGAAAAAGGGTTATTTTACCTCAAGTGCCGGATGTTCTTTTTTGACATATTGATAAAACACCAACACCAACAGATCTTAGTCCTTATTTCATAATACCTATGTAGTAATAGCTTTTCCCGCGGCTTCGCTAGCGTTAGAAAGAGACAAAAAGTAGTCTATGTCACTCTCCATCCCTTCAACTATCTCCACTAAAAAAATCACGTCAATTCGTCGCTCCGTTTTCCCGTGAAAGACGGACAAACAAACAGACACACACACTTTCCCATTTATAATATTAGTATGGATACGTAAATTAGCTCTGGATACTCTAAATAAATATCGTATCTAGAGTTAATTTTGACGCATATAGTAAAGTTCGAATAGGACTGTTAATCTTGTAAAACACAAATGCATTGTTCAGGTACATACAATATTTAATATACAATATTCGAGATAGAAATGAACAGAATATAAAATATTAATGTGTATTAAGCTCAGATACAGAAAAAAAAATCAAAAAAATAATCCTTATAATATAAAACATACGAAACAAAAACATGCATTGGAGTACCACGAAAATTGATAAAGGAGTGGCCAATTTACAAGAGTTTTTTAATTAAATTAACATTACTATTTAAAGTAAGCACATACCTATTTAATAGTTATTTGTTATACAAGGGGGCAAAGTCGTATTGAGGTAGTGAGGGGAAATAGTTATTTGTTATACAAGGGGGCAAAGTTGTATTTTAACGCCGAGTGTGGAATTGAAAAACGAGCAAGTGAAAGGATTCTATAGTTGAACCACGAGCGAAGCGAGTGGTTCGAGAATAGAATCCTGAACTTGCGAGTTTTTTAACACACGAGAAGTAAAATACATTTGCACCCGAGTGTAACACAAAACTTTTCCCCTCACTATAGCGAGGAAACTACAACGCAAAAAATGCGTTTATTACTGCTTCCAGGGTGGCTAGCCGAATGGCACAATCGCTCACGAAACGCTCACGAAACGAAGCGTTAGTAGATATCTATCTCTATCGCGCTTGCGTATTGGCGCGACAGAGCCAGCGGCGTATCGCTTTCGTTTGGCGTCGGAGAAATGCCATTCGGCTACGGGGCCAGTAGTTCCACAGGTGGTAAATCATCTTTATTACTGGATTCACCTACTTTTATAAATTTGAAAGCAGTTAATTTGACTTTATTCAAGGTCAAATTACTTTACCCACTAGTGGATAAAATGCGTTTTTACCCGCTGGTATTAAAGGACAAAACACGTGTTTCCGAGCTAGTGAGGGGAAAAGAAAATTGTTGATAATTAATGAAATAATGTACCTATATGTATAATGTGTGATCAATATGCCATTTGTCTATCGATGATCGATGCCGACAGTCGATACTAAAGAATCCTCTTTCTTCTACTGTTTATTCGATAAAGCGAGTCCAAACTGTAAAGATAAATATATGATTAATATATATTATGGATATAAGATTGAATCTCCCTACGAGGCAAGGTTAGTCACTTCAGGGCATGTGGCCAAGAGTACAATCTATCTCATCCATATTGGCACGACAAAGTTACAGTTACGGATCGTTCGCCACGGAGCGTTACAGCTCAGCCACGACGGTCTAAGCGCGGCAGCGGTGAGCGGCGGCCATACATTGGAGCGAGACACAGCGATGGGACTTTTCATTCGCATGTATGGCTGCCGCTCACCGCTGTCGCGCTTAGACCAATGTCGTGGCTGGGCCGTTAAGGATTGTACTCTTGGCTACGGGTCTAGGGTATGTAGCCAAATGCACAAATGCTCATGATAATGTCGCTGCCGTAGCCAGAATGCGTTTCGACCGGCGTCTGACGTCAACGATTGTCATTCGGCTAGGCGCCAGTTTTGTAGGACTTGTAGGTACCTAAGTACTAGTGTCTTACGAAACATAAATTATTGTCGAAATCAAGCACTAGCGGACTAACAGCCAGGCACAAAATTAATAAAAACAAATTCAATATCCTAAAAACCTAATTGCAAAAGATTTAAAAGAGCGAGCGTGTCATTTGTTTGTCCACTTAAATGTGCACTGTGAGAAATTTGCATTGTGAATTTAACAAGTTCGACTTGTTGCGGTTTTTCCGTTTGAATCAGCCAAACGTATGTTTAAAACAATATGTGTCAGGTTGTTTTTATAAAATCAACTTGTTGATTCAAATTATTGCCGATTCAAATGACAAGTAGCTTTTGTTTGAACCAAAGAGCACGTCGGCGCTATTTTAACCAAAAAACTTGTTGAACGAACATGAAAACTGGTTGTATTTTCTCTCAGTGTGCTATTTTTAATAAATATGTTATTTTTACTCAGAATCTTTTTCAATCCTAATAGGTAAAAATGTGTCTCATGTGATTTTTCCTATTGTGTTGTCATATTCTACGATATATAGTTTGTATGGGGTAACCAAAGAGGATCGAGTTTCTAGAGAGTTACTGCCAAAGAAAAATGTGTAGTCGCAGTGCATAAAATGCCATATCTCAACACATGCAGGCTTAAACCCTTTGAACCTCAGTTTTGACAATTTGGCCTTATATACTCTGCGGCATCTAGTCGTGAGTGCCCTAAAGGTGTATTCGCCATCTAGCCCGCCGTACCTTTTTCTCTATGGTTCCGAGGTACGTTTTTTTCTTAGACTTTATCTGTCTATACGGAGTTACATGTCTTTGGGGGAACAAAAAAGTATGGAAATTTTGGGACACCTTTTGAAGTGAAACTTCTAATGCGACTTCCAACTGGCAGCGCGTAACACTCAGTGTTACGTTGCGCAACGTAACATTGGCAGCACATAACACATAACACTTAAATTTCCATTCGTATAAACCATGGACTACGGTGGTCCAGTGGCATTCATGCCTATTTGCCCTCACGCTAGCCATAGTTCTAGAGGTAGGTTCGATCGCCCGCAAATGCAAAAGTTTTTGTATTTTTATTTTATTTTTCTTCTGGGAGGCGATTTTTTAATCTCACATACGGGATTTTGTCACTAAAATACCGGTTGAAAACAGTGACTTGCTTATTATTTTCAGTGACAATTTTCTGAATTCGAACGCGTGAGACTCAAAAATCGGTCCCCTGGTTGCCCCCAGCTATCACAATTATGTTACGAAGTTTCACTTCTTCACACATATTTTTCTTACTGAGATAGAAAGTGCTTAGTAGGTAATTCTGAGTAGAACCGACCTCAATTTTACTAAAAAGAACAAAATAAAAAATGGAAAAAAAAGAAACGCCCAAAAATTAAAATAGTACTACCTGAGCAAGGTATGCCAACATGCACTTATGCGCCAAAATAGCTCGTTCACATCCTTTCTCTCCGTCGCTCACTGCCTCACTGTTTACTGAAAAGGTAATTTATTTTCAGGTTGCTTATTACATGATACCAATATAATATTATCTTTTAGACCGTGGACTGTACGCAACGCACGCGGCACGGCACGTGGAATTGTAGGCTTATTAGCAAAACCACGTGTGATCAAAATCCGCGCTTGGCATTGTAGGCTTATTAGCAAAATGTGATCAAAAACTCGCCCAAAGCTCTGGGAAGGACGAAAAATAGTAATCGGGGATAGTGGTATTTATTAACGTAACAAAATCCAATTATGCAGCATCAAATGACAAGTTATCAGTCTTCGGGTAGCGCTATAGTTCTAATACTTATAACTTATGGATATACTGACTGTGAGAACAGGAACGCAGGAAGCCCTCCATGTGCTTCAATTCCTCAGGATCGTGTAACACAGACTTTGACATTTCACGCATTGTTTCCTCCTTGAGCATACCGTTGCTGTCCATCTGAAGATGTAACGGTAAACATTTAGGTATTGAAAGCAGAGAAGTAGGGAGGGGGATAGGTTTAACTCCTCACCCTCTTAGGACTTGATCGTCGTCAAGCCTTAAACGTTTCGAATTTCGAAATATTCTTGCTTGCTTGTCGCTACGCTGGATTTTTTATTCATTCATTTCAATTGCGTATGACTAGGGTATGCAAACCGGTGAGATTTTTTGGCCTCGGTTAAAAAGCGGTTTTCATAGTCTCTAACCGGTTAATAACCGAAATTATATTTATTAAGAGTTTTGAGGGTCGAAAGTACGTAATTCTTCAATGTTTTGTAACAATAAAGATTTATTTAAGTATTACTTTTCATTGACAACATTACGCATCTGCACTGAATTTCTTAAAATCATGATTTTATAATCTAACTAAACGTGAAGATTAAACAATATTCCCGAGTCCACTCAAAATTACATTTTATACAGTAGAGTCCGGTTAGTATTACGACTCCGCATATACCTAACGTCCAACCGCTTACAATAACCGAATAACGGAAGCACAGGTATTTGTTTGGTTTTCATATGTGATATTATGAAAGTACATCCGTTTATTACGACTCCGGTTTTAACGACCAACCGCTTTTTACGACGTAATTTTACGCAAAATCCGTCCGTCAAGTCCGGTTACAACGACGAAAGACAACGTTTTTACTAGTAAATTGAGGAAACTCTGCTATTTCCGCCCCAAGCACGTTCCCCCGTCTTGCCTACAAGTAGCAAGATGAGATTGTGGCCATGTGTTTTTTTGGAGCATTGGTTTTAATAATTTTAACAATTGGTTCGCATCTGGTCTAATCTTATAAGCTAAATAGAACCCACTTTTTATTTTTGGATTGCGTATAAACTAGTTTTACTTAATAAAAAAATCGATTGTCATATTAATTACGTAAATCGAGGTTCAAGGAATGCGACTATTTATTATTACGATATACGACAGTAATTTGCCGGAGATGAGCAAGCACGCATACTAAAAAATGGCATATCTTTAAACCGAAATGAAATTCGTTTTGTACGACATCCAGTTAGTACGACGTAATATCAGCTGTCCCTTGGGCGTTGTTATAACCGGACTCTACTGTTTATTTCAAATTATATTTTTAAAATAAAGGGAAAATGGAGATCTTGGTTTTCTTACGTTAATTCCTTGTATAACTAGAGTCTCTGGGAGTTGTAGACCTCCGCGACATGCTTAAAAAATGCACAACTGACAAATACATATTTAGTTCTTAAAGTGATTATCACAGTAAAGTCACGACAGTTTTAAGCGCCATATACACTATGGGCACTCAAGTCCTTTATGGCAACTTCTGCATTTTACAAAATTTCCAAAAACTGGATAAAAATGATCTTCATCGTGCAAGTAATACCTGCTACGATATCAAAAACAACAGAATTCTTGAAGGTAATGGTAATATTATTGCATAGTACGGTAATTTACTAAAAATCCGAAAAACCGGTTAACCGGTTTTGAAGGTATAGGTTCGGTTATTAACCGGTTTTTAAAGTTAACCGGTTTTTGCAAACCCTACGTATGACCCGTTCTCCTCCCCAATCTCCCAATATACTTACTTTTATATTTGACTGATTGGTTAACGATGAGTTTAGGAGCTTCTGGCGCTTCGTTTTCTATTAGTAAAGGAGCTCAACAGGGTTCTTTAGAGTTACTCGAGGGCGTAAAAAGAGGAAAAGAACAAATCAGCGCACATTAAAAAAGTAAAAAGGTGAGAGTTGGAGTTACAGAAAATATTTGTACTGGGTGGGCCAGGAACAAGTAATTCGTGAGGACAACACAGAATGCAAAGTCAAGTAAAGCCTGACCAGAAATATACCTATGATTATTGTCAGGAGGGCGCTGTTATTCTGATGTATGGGGTGACAGTTCAGTTTAGTATGAAGAAAATAGTTCTAATGAAATTCCGCAACATGGCGCGTAGTCATATATTTCTGGACATGCTTTAGGTATATAATGAATGGAAAATAAGGAAAAGAGTTTTCATCACACTCGCACACTAAATGTGCTATTGCACACAGGCGGAGCGTGAGTTATAGAAAAATCGTTTTCCCTAAGGAGTTTAGAAATTTCTAGTACTGTATTCTTTTTTACCTTTTTGCATATTTTTAATAATGCAAGTCATGCAAGTGTGATGAAAAACATTGTTGGCAAGCCGTCGCGATTTAACTTACTCTCGTTAGTAATATTCAGCTTCTCCCCTTGTTGCACAATGTACTATTACACAAACCCGTTAGTGATTAAGGTCATATTAAGCACTTTTATTATGGGACCAACCCCAAATTTACAAAATATCGTGGCATGGCGGAATTTCCTGAGGGAGATGCAATTTTTTCGCGATTTCGGGGTTAAATACTTAGTAAAAGTTACCCAGAGTGACCTAAACATAATTTACGGGTTTCAGGAAGTGTTTTACATACAGTAAAGAAAAGAAGATATTCACATAATACTTATACTCACAACACCGGAAGATTTGTATGTGCAGGCTAAGAAACAAGCCACATTAGGCCCAGTAGGCATTTTCTCACTTTTGAACGCGGTCATGTCCTCTACTGTTATAGGGTTGTCTTTCATACACTTCTTGCTTATTTCATGTAAATGATGATTTACCATATCCTTCTGGTCCGCTGTCATAGCCTGGAGTAGATAGTTTTTGTTAATATTATGGTGTCTAATTTGCCAATAAGATAAAATTCGAAAGTTACCTACTTCTTTGCTAACTCAAGATAGAATTTATATGTAATGACATGGATTTACAAGACACAACGTTAATAATTTATGAAAAAAAATTTCAATAAGGTACAGCGGGGCAAATCTCAACTGGGGGGCTAATGTAACTGGTTCATTTTTTCTATGTTTTACAATGTTTGCATTATTAAATAGAGTGTCCACCGCACACCGGTTATAGTATATCGTAGGCGTGTTCAGTGGATACATGTAGAAGTCAACATCATAGTGTAATAATGGAAAAAATGGATTAGTTACAATTGTCCCCCAGTCGAGATTTCCCCGCTGTAATACCTTACCTAATTTTTTTTCAAATAGTTGGACGAAAATTAGCGAAATGCGACCGTAACGATATCGATAACGATACCGCGTTTAGGTACACCCTAACCTTTAAGAAGACTGGATTGATTGGTGGTTTGTACTGTTTGTAGCACCTTAAAAGTGCTATTACTGATACAATATACTCACTAGGAAATATAGGTTAACAAACAAAAAAAAAACACTTACTTACCATAGAATATGGCGTCAACACTAGAACATACAAGGAGCAAAATAGTACCGAAACTTTATCCATTTTAATCATATTAATTATTATGAGTAGAACAGAACATAGTATACACTCAGTCACTCAGGGCACTACAACTGATTGCCAAAATTTCGACACCTCCTATCATTTTATACCATTCACAAGTGTGATTTAATTTTAAGTGGAGTAAATAGGTTGTTGACTCCATAAGTAATAACTTTTTAACGATTTGGCAAAATGCTCAGTTAATAACTAAAATATTCATTGTACTGTACTGTTACCAGAAATTTGTAATATGTATTATAATCCTTACTGTGTAGACTTTAGGTTCCTATTGTGATTTTGGCCCGTGGCTTTGACATTGTATTTTCATAGCTATGATGACTAAACGTATTTTTCTGCAAGTACCTCTTACTACATAAAATTGTGGTTCATGGGAAACTGAAAATAATACCATTGTGACCGTGGTGTTGTCCAAAGAAATTTTAACTAATCCGGTAAAAAATACCGTTACCTACCTAGGTGGTGATTTTAATAGTTATTTGTTATACAAGGGGGCAAAGTTGTATTGTAACGCCGAGTGTGGAATTGAAAAACGAGCAAGTGAAAGGATTCTATAGTTGAACCACGAGTGAGGCGAGTGGTTCTAGAATATAATCCTGAACTTGCGAGTTTTTTAACACACGAGAAGTAAAATACATTTGAACCCGAGTGTAACACAAAACTTTTCCCCTCACTATAGCGAGGAAACTACAACGCAAAAAATATGTTTTGCGTACCCAGGTATACATAACTACAAACGTAAAAATAATAAGTACATAAATTATACTAATGTAGTTTGTAGCATTGGTGGAAGGCCATAGGGTAGGGCCGACCATATGATAGGACACACGGGAGGGCTGGATAAAATCTTGTCACCCGGATATTGGCTCGCGGGCCAAAGTTTACCCACCACTTATTTACAATACTTTTTTTTAACAATGTGGTAATGCTGTTACGCATACCCCCGTTGATTTCCGAGGTTATGTGGGACTTCCCATACCCTTCTCTTGCTGAGAAAGGGGGGAAACATCCTACCCACTAAACCCACATTGGTTTAGCCTGAACTGTCGTGTAGGGGACGTCTAGGGATCGCTAGAATTCTGTCCCCCGACTTATTTACAAACTAGTATTTCCATAAATAAGTAACTCCGTCTATATTTAAGGTACCTTTATTAATTAATTAAATTTGTTTGATATATATTAACAGTGTTATAAATCTTCGATCAATTAACCATTTGTCGCGTAGCGGTCGATAGTCAACACGAATGAATCCTTCAGCTTCTGTATACTTAAATGTCGAATCCAAACTGTGAACAAAGATATTATATAATAATATAAGTATTAATAAACGTTCAATAAAGTTATCAAGCCGATAAAGTTCGTTTGTCCCTTTCTATCGCACCAATAAGCCAAAAAGGGACAGACGAACTTTATCGGCTTGATAACTCTAGAAAACGTTTATGAATAAGGGGATAATACCTATTTAAAGAGGATTCATGTTAGACCGCGACCGGTCGGGCGTTGAGCGTTTCTTTTTTTTTGGCCATTTTTTTATTTTGAAATTTTAGGTTTTCCAGGTTTATTGTCCAATCCTACTTAGAATCACAAGACATCTCTATCTCAATAGGAGAGTGTCCCAGAATTTCCATACATTTTTGTTACTTTCCTCTTTAGTTACCCCATACAAAATGTTTTGAAAATGGTAAGAAAAAATCGTATGTGGACATTTGTTATATATTAGGATTGAAAAAGCAGTGCTTCTGAGTAGAAATAACAAAAAAATATCAAAAATATTACATTTGAGCAGCAGCTTCTTGGGAATCCTGGGACAATCCACCTTATGCACCACGCCTAGGTTATTGGAGCTGGCGAAAGTTACCCTTATGTGATATATATGTAGCATCTGGCACGTTTACGTATAAATGGGTTAACATTCTAGCTTTGCCAAAAAGGCTTTGCAAGTTTATTCGTTAAAAAAAAGTTTGGGATTTTTACACAGATCGACTAGCCCCAAACTAAAAATAGAAAATATACGTACAATCAAATCTTGTTACCGATCTTTTAGTTATTAGGTTTATCCTGCTTAAGGAACCGAGTTCTACTCATAATATGTACATAATCCCCAATTAAGTTTTGACTCTTGGTCCATTTGACAAAGTTAAATTTAAATTGGTAAATTTTTAAACCCCGCCGTCAGAAGGATATTATACATACATACAATCACGCCTGTATCCCATGAAGGGGTAGGCAGAACACATGAAACAACTCAAGTTTCAGTGCCACTCTTGGAAAATAAGGGGTTGAAATAAAACGAAACTGTGACATTGCAGTGACAGGTTGCCAGCCTCTCGCCTACGCCACAATTTAATCCATATCCCACAGTCGCCTTCTACGACACCGACGGGAAGAAAGGGGGTGGTGAAATTCTTAACCCGTCACCACACTGAAACGGAGGATATTATAATCCCTTAAACTTTCTAAAGTAGTACCTGAGCAGCGTTTGTCAACATGCACTTGTGGGCCAGGACAGCACGCTCACACCCTTTATCTCCATCGCTCACAGCCTCGCCGTTTACTGAAAAAGAAAAGCAACTGTGCTCAAAATACGAACAAAACAAAAAGGCACAGCTGGGTGGCTAGCCGAATGGCACAATCGCTCACGAAACGCTCACGAAACGAAGCGCTAGTAGATATCTATCTCTATCGCGCTTGCGTATTGGCGCGACAGAGCCAGCGGCGTATCGCTTTCGTTTGGCGTCGGAGAAATGCCATTCGGCTACGGGGCCTGGTAACCTGGGTACTTAAGTAGCCTAAATGCACAAACGCTCACGATAATATCTGTTTCGTAGCTATCTATAGGCAGTTTCAGAATTTGGGACCGCCCAATTAGCGTAAGTTGTTAACAAAAATTAACTCACTGTTAGTTTTGTGACGATAATTAAGCATGAAATTTCAATAAAAATATTGTTTTTGTTTTAATTACATTAAACTTAAGAGATAATATACATTCAGAATGTGAAAAAATAAAAATTTTAGACAGATTTTATGCTTAATTATCGTCACAAAACTGACAGCGAGTTAATTTTTGTTAACAACTTTTGCTAATTGGGGGGGTCCCAAATTCTGAAAATGCCCCCCTATAACTATATCGCTCTTTGTGTATTGGCGCTACAGAGCCAGACTGCACATTTGTCGGCGTCTAGCGTCGGCGATTGCCATTTGGCTACGCGGGCTGGTCTCATCTACAGAGGCTCTACATACAAGTACATTACGACATTACGACTTCGTTTACGCTTTTTCAAACATATAGAATACGAAGGTGTCAGCAAGATGCCCGGTCTAGCTTCGGCCATTCTCATACTCGTACGGCAAAAAGCTTGTGTAAGAGGAAATCCATTTTCCCCTCACTAGCTCGGAAACACGTGTTTTGTCCTTTAATACCAGCGGGTAAAAACGCATTTTATCCACTAGTGGGTAAAGTAATTTGACCTTGAATAAAGTCAAATTAACTGCTTTAAAATTGATAAAAGCAAGTGAATCTTACTAATAAAGATGATTTACGTTATGAGGGGAAAAGTTTTGTGTTGCACTCGGGTGCAAATGTATTTTACTTCTCGTGTGTTAAAAAACTCGTTCAGGATTCTACTCTCGAACCACTCGTTTCGCTCGTGGTTCAACTATAAAATCCTTTCACTTGCTCGTTTTTCAAGTCCACACTCGGCGTTAAAATACAACTTTGCCCCCTTGTATAACAAATAACTATTCCCATCTCAAGTGATCTTTTCGTCTAGTCCAAAAATTTACAAAAAAAAATTCAACATGCAGACTTAAATATCCGCCCTAAAAAAGTAGCCATATTATATGTATATTAATTATACTAACTGTGAGAGCAGGAGTGCAGGTACTTCTCGATCTGCGCCAATTCCTCAGGATCGTTGAACACTGACTTCGCCATTTCAAGCATTGTTTCTTTCTGCAGCATGCCGCTGTTATCCATCTGTAATAAATAATAAAACATTGGTTATGGTTGTACTAATATCAGGAGCGGCTCACTCTGCGATTCTATCGCCGCGCTACAAGTACATGCTGGCGGCCGCGAGTTCGCAGCCTAATCAGGGGTGGCGCGCGTTCTCACGGAACGCACGTTCGCACTTTCTATTGTTACTTTACGTCGCGAGTTTTTTTAAGGTTTATATGCGATGTACGCGTGTGGAATGGCTAATAATGCCTAGTAAAATAGTCATCATGACGACTGGTATGGCTCAGTCGGTAGTGACCCTGCCTGCTAAGCCGCGGTCCTGGGTTCAAATCCCGGTAAGGGCATTTATTTGTGTGATGAGCACAGATATTTGTTCCAGAGTCATGGATGTTTTCTAATATGTATATAAGTATGTATTTATCTATTTATGTATGTATATCGTCGCTTAGCACTCATAGTACAAGCTTTGCTTAGTTTGGGGCTAAGTTGATCTGTGTAAGGTGTCCCCACTATTTATTTATTTTATTTATTTATTTATTTATTTATCATGAATAAAATAGGACAATCTTCACAGATCTCAGTCCCACGGAAAAGTTCAATAAGGCTTGTGATGTTGGGACTTAAACAAAAATATATAAATACTGTATGTAGAAAGGATGTATATCTAGATTCCTAAAGTTTTTTCTTCTATTTTTGTTTCGCCTAAAACTCTATGGTATAATGATCAGTTGGCCTAACGATGATATTCCCTAATTGTGGTTGCCCTATTCAGTTTTGCGTAAAATTTTATGTCCTAAAATTTTGTGTTCTAATGTTAATTTGCATAATCATTAGTTATACTAATACTGTTTTTCATAATAATTCATTGTTATAATCCTTTTTCTCCCTAATGCATTGTATGGCCTAATAACTATTACTCCTATAGCGATTTCAACTAATATTATGTGTCCTAATATTTTTGCTCCTACTATAATTTTTAATGATCAGAATTCTAACCTAACCTAACCCACTTTTCTGAGAACAAGTCGTTTCTTCAATGGTCACAGTTCTAACCTAACCTAACCCACTTTTGTTGCAACAAGTCGTTTCTTTAATGGTCACAGTTCTAATTCTATTCTAACCTAACCTAACCGACTTTTGTTGCAACAAGTCGTTTCTTTAATAGCCACAGTTCTAACCTAACCCAATTTTGTGCCAACCAGTCGATTTTGTGGTTGTCGCAGTTCTAACCTAACCTAACCCACTTTTCTTGCAGCAAGTTGTTTCTTTAATGGTCACAGTTCTAACCTAACCTAACCCACTTTTGTGGCCACATACACACAACAACAACAAGTAAGTATACTGGTTATATTTCGGGCAAGCAACAATTCAGCACACAAAAGATTAGTTAGTTATGCCACACATTTATAAAGCCTGGCAGGTTTTAGAATAATTAATATGTGGCCAATCTTTATTATGCGCATTATATATTAGGCTAATACATATGAGGCGAAAAGAATTATGGAATATTAGTATAGATCAAAAGTTTTTATGATCATCAATTTTATTGCTAATAAAATAAGGCCTATTAAGTAATATAGTAATAATAAATAGGACAAATAAAGATTAGGCCATCCATTACACTATGCCAAGTATGATGTTATGCTAATTGATTATTAGGTTACAAGCCCATTAGGCCAAAACGGTTAGGCCAAGTGATAATAGAACAAACGTTCTTAGGAATGTAGAGGGACACCCATGTAGAAAGTACCCAAGACTTGAATAGAATAGTACTTACTACTTATAGTACTACTTATAACATTTTATCTGAGTATTCCTAAAGACGAGCGTAATATGTCTTTTTATACTTCCGAAAAATCCGTTTTTTCGGAAGACGTTTTCAATTTTCATAGTGGGATAGCTCGTTTAGAATCGTGATTGTGCTGTTAAAAATGTTATTTGGGGTAATAAATGATCACAATCCTATTTGTTATATCCTGTACGAGTTAGCTAATACTTTGACATTTTAAGATTTACTTGAAATGGTGGATAAATAACCTTCCGTATCCTCCCCATTTTTTCGATAAAAAGAGGTTTACATTATGTATTTTTCCTGCGATTCCTGCATTTTTTGTAACTCTTAAATAATATTATCCTAAACTAGAACTTCTTATTGACCTATAAGAAAAAAATCATACATATATGACATACCTTTCTGTCGATAGATATGTTTTTAAAACACCTAAAATTCGAATAAAAGACACTGTGCTAACGCGAGCCCGCTCAGTCTGCGCCGAGCGCTCGAAGACAACCGCGGACCTGCGTTTGATCGTCCGGCGCACCTAGCTTTCGTAAGCAGCTCGATAGTTCCGAGAAGTGCCGTAAACTGCGACTAAACAAATCTTGATCCTTTTTACACCTTATGCAATTTTAGCATTCGACATGCTTTTCATATGATTTTGGATTTTAAGTTATACGTGAAGTTTGTTGAGAGTTTGAATTATTATTATATTTTGGGACCAGGATGAGGTTCTGGTTCTCATGATGATGGAGTCAGGCAGGAGATGTTCAACAGAACTGCTATTCTACTTATCATAACTCCACCATGTTTGGGCTCATTAGATTTGGGCTGATGAGCACCATCGATCTAGATGAGGTCCAAGGTCTCATGATGGAGTCAGGAGGTGGTCAACAGAACTGCTATTCTCCTCATCATAACCCCATCATGTTTGGGCTCATTAGATTTGGGCTGACGAGCACCATCGAACTAGATGAGGTCCAAGGTCTCATGACGGGGTCAGGAGGTGGCCAACAGAACTGCTATTCTCCTCATCATAACCCCATCATGTTCGGGCTCATTAGATTTGGGCTGACGAGCACCATCGAACTAGATGAGGTCCAAGGTCTCATGATGGAGTCAGGAGGTGGTCACCAGAACTGCTATTCTCCTCATCATAACCCCATCATGTTTGGGCTCATTAGATTTGGGCTGACGAGCACCATCGAACTAGATGAGGTCCAGGGTCTCATGATGGAGTCAGGAGGTGGTCAACAGAACTGCTATTCTCCTCATCATAACCCCATCATGTTTGGGCTCATTAGATTTGGGCTGACGAGCACCACCGAACTAGATGAGGTCCAAGGTCTTATGACGGGGTCAGGAGGTGGCCAACAGAACTGCTATTCTCCTCATCATAACCCCATCATGTTCGGGCTCATTAGATTTGGGCTGACGAGCACCATCGAACTAGATGAGGTCCAAGGTCTCGTGATGGAGTCAGGAGGTGGTCAACAGAACTGCTATTCTCCTCATCATAACCCCATCATGTTTGGGCTCATTATAAATATGTGGAAGGTCGTTAATAATAATAAATGTTTTATTAGGGTACCCCTACATGTAAAGAGGGGGCAGATATTTTTTTTCATTTCAACCCCAACGTGTGATATATTGTTAGATAGGTATTTAAAAATGAATTAGGTTTTACTAAGATCGATTTTTGATAATTTTCATATTTTCGGAAATAATCGCTATAACTTTTGAACCATATGTTTAAAAATATGAAAAAAATCACAAAAGTAGAACTTTACAAATACTTTCTTTGAAAATTTGTTTTGAACTTTATAGGTTAGTTTTTGAGAAAAATACGGAACACTACGGAACCCTACACTGAGCGTGGCCCGACACGCTTTTGGCCGGTTTTTATTTTATTTTAATACTTTTCTGTGCTATTCATACATAGCCACCCTAGGGGATTCTGTATTGACAGCTTCTTTTTTTTCTTTCTGCATATATTTGTTTCCGCTTTTAAGTTTATTGTAAATAAGACTGCTTGCACTTACATTGAGATTATAATTACATAATGCTATTAAATTAAATCTAATGAACCGTTGTTTTATTTCCTAAATCTCAAAACCCTTTAAATCGAATATGTATAGTAATGAGCAAAAATTTTACCGCAGGCTTTCCAAACCGACGATGCTTGATCAGCTACTTTTAGAACGAACATGTACACCGTGTCCAATAAGTCCGAATACTCACATTTTACCTCAGTTCTAAAGATATAGGGATCACAGGCCATCAAATTCTTATTTAAACTGAAGAGTATATTCCTTTTAATAAAATACAAGCACAAAGTTCATGAAATTTCCGAAGTGTCTAAGAAAAACAAAGAGGTAAAGTGCCAACAAAATACTTGCTCGGCACGCAGGTGACGAGTTATTTTTTATAAGCAGAATCTGTATGTGATAAAACAGACGCCACGTGTCCAAAATAAACTATTATGGGTACCGAGGATAGATAACGTTCCGGGCAACTAGAAAAATGTGCCTAGGTTCCAGAGCTCACCATCGGCCCAGGTGTGGGATGCAGTATGTAAGCGAGGTAAACTACCTTCAGTACTTACAGATAAAAGCGTTAAAATCAACGTTTTTTTCTTTAAAACCAAGGTTTTGGAGAAAAAAATGCCTTAAAGTTAAAAAGGATGCTTGGGAATGAGTATCATGTGTCCCAACAAGACGCACCTCCAGCACATTCGGCAAATGGTATTCTAGCGTAGTTTCAGACTAATTTGGCAGTTTTTTATCCGAAACATGAATGGCCACCCAGGCCTCCAGGTTTAGGCGTATTAGACTACATTGTATGGTCATACATGCTTTGAAGACTAAATTTTTATAAAATCATAAACCTAGATCATTTCAAAAAGATTATTGAGAGTATTTGGGATGAAATGTGAAGAAAACGGTGCGTGCCGCGTGTGATCCGTTTGAGAAGCGTTTGAGGCTGGTAAACAAGTTAATGCTGGAGTTATTCCAAAACATTTGTTGTGAATGTAATAAATAAGAGTGCCATTCATAAAATATAATAATAATGTAGTAACTATTTGTTCATTTTGTTTTATTGGCTATTTGTGCTGTATTCAAACTTATTGGACACGGTGTACATATTTTGATTTTCACCCTTTAAAATGTTTCTAAGACGCAACGTTTTGCAAATTTGGTCACGTCATGCACAGTTAAACTGTGGAATGAATTGTCGCCAGCGGTATTTCCGGACCAATGCGACCATCAAACCTTCAAGAAAAGAGCGTACATCCATCTTAAAGGCCGGCAACGCACTTTCAACACTTCTGGTGCTTCTGGTGTCCATGGGCGGCAGTGATCGCTTACCATCAGGCAGCCTATCTGCTCGTTTGCCTCCTATCCCATAAAAAAACGTTTAATATTTTTTAAGAAAATAAATTAATAGTTTAAAAAACACTATAAAACACGCTTTTATAAATGCACGTAAAAGCCAAAAATAAATTATGGATCGTTCAAGTTGTCTCTATTTGTGAGCTGAAGTTTAAAAACTATGTGCTTTTAATTATAATATTTGATTGTAAAAGCGTGGGGCGCTGGAACAGGAAAGACTTTTTGTATAACTTGCTGATAAATCAAATTATGCTATGTTACGGGAAGGAGGTTACACAGATTGACGCGCTAACTGGAGTTGCTATGACTAGTAGGTTCTACATTAAACAGTCAAATCAATTAAAAGTCAGTGTTCAAAGTAGGTACCAGTTTGTCGAACTCAGACAAAATATGCGCTAGTAGCGAGGAGAGTCGACAGTCACCGACACTTAGAACGCCGCTTTATTCCGGTAATCAAAGTACAAAAGGGGAAAGTGTCTACAGTGACAGGATGCAGAGTTCTTGTTCGTGGACGAGATATCTTTGGTTCTCTTTGGTAACCCTTAGGCGGCATATGTAAATGTTATGATGCAACTTCATTCGCCAGGAAGTTCGGGTTAGTATTTGTTTACAAGAAAGTCTTTCCTGTTCCAGCGCCCCACGCTTTTACAATCAAATATTATAATTAAAAGCACATAGTTTTTAAACTTCAGCTCACAAATAGAGACAACTTGAACGATCCATAATTTATTTTTGGCTTTTACGTGCATTTATAAAAGCGTGTTTTATAGTGTTTTTTAAACTATTAATTTATTTTATACTTTTTAGTCATTAATAATGAAATACTTTTAACATTTATACATAAATTTATTTCAAGTAGGCGGATTTTACATGCCATTTGTGGCTTAACGTGTACTTATTGCTAATTGCTACTTAATAATAACTAGCGGCTACCTTCTTATTACGGTATTATCATAAAAATGTTTATACCTAGTAAGTTATCCGTAAAAGATAGACAATATAGACATGTGCCATCGCGGACTTTTTGAAGACATTAGAGAGACATACTTTAGCCATACATTGTTTTGAAGCTCTCAGCTAGTGGGATTTTGTTTGACTCGATTAGAAAATATTGTCACATTTCAACTAATTCAAACAAAATTTAAGTATTTCTTTTTTGCCGAACCCCCTTTATTTGGTCTTAAGGGTCACAGAAAAACCATTGCCCAACTTATTCTAAATACAACGTTGATCTTTCTTTTATGCGGGGGCTTCGCCCCCGAGCCCCCTTTTGTTTGCTCTTAAAGGTCACAAGAAAACGCTAACCCAACTTATTTTAAATACTACGTTAATCTTTCTTTTATGCGGGGGCTTCGCCCCCGAGCCCCCTTTTCGTTACTCTTAAGAGTAACAAGAAAACCCTAACCCAACTTATTTTAAATACAACGTTTATCTTTCTTTTATGCGGGGGGCTTCGCCCCCCGAGCCCCCCTTTTCGTTACTCTTAAGAGTAACAAGAAAACCCTAACCCAACTTATTTTAAATACAACGTTTATCTTTCTTTTGTGCGGGGGCTTCGCCCCCGAGCCCCCTTTGTTTGCTCTTAAAGGTCACAAAAAACGCTAACCTAACTTATCTTAAATACTACGTTGATCTTTCTTTCATGCGGGGGGCTTCGCCCCCCGAGCCCCCCTTTGTTTGCTCTTAAAGGTCACAAGAAAACGCTAACCCAACTTATTTTAAATACAACTTTGATCTTTCTTTTATGCGGGGGCTTCGCCCCCGAGCCCCCTTTGTCTGCTCTTAAAGGTCACAAGAAAACGCTAACCCAACTTATTTTAAATACTACGTTGATCTTTCTTTTATGCGGGGGCTTCGCCCCCCGAGCCCCCCTTTGTTTGCTCTTAAAGGTCACAAGAAAACGCTAACCCAACTTATTTTAAATACTAGGTTAATCTTTCTTTTATGCGGGGGGGCTTCGCCCCCCGAGCCCCCCTTTTCGTTACTCTTAAGGGTCACAAGAAAACCCAAAACCAACTTATTTTAAATACAACGTTGATCTTTCTTTCATGCGGGGGGCTTCGCCCCCCGAGCCCCCCTTTTGTTTCCTCTTAAAGGTCACAAGAAAACGCTAACCCAACTTATTTTAAATACAACTTTGATCTTTCTTTTATGCGGGGGGCTTCGCCCCCCGAGCCCCCCTTTGTTTGCTCTTAAATGTCACAAGAAAACGCTAACCCAACTTATTTTAAATACTACGTTGATCTTTCTTTCATGCGGGGGCTTCGCCCCCCGAGCCCCCCTTTTCTTTGCTCTTAAGGATCACAAGAAAACCTTAACCCAACTTATTTTAAATACAACGTTTATCTTTCTTTTATGCGGGGGGCTTCGCCCCCCGAGCCCCACTTTGTTTGCTCTTAAAGGTCACAAGAAAACGCTAACCCAACTTATCTTAAATACTACGTTGATCTTTCTTTCATGCGGGGGGCTTCGCCCCCCGAGCCCCCCTTTGTTTGCTCTTAAAGGTCACAAGAAAACGCTAACCCAACTTATTCTAAATACTACGTTAATCTTTCTTTCATGCGGAGGGCTTCGCCCCCCGAGCCCCCCTTTTCTTTACTCTTAAGGATCACAAGAAAACCTTAACCCAACTTATTTTAAATACAACGTTGATCTTTCTTTTATGCGGGGGCTTCGCCTTCCGAGCCCCCCTTTGTTTGCTCTTAAAGGTCACAAGAAAACGCTAACCCAACTTATCTTAAATACTACGTTGATCTTTCTTTCATGCGGGGGGCTTCGCCCCCCGAGCCCCCCTTTATTTGCTCTTAAAGGTCACAAGAAAACGCTAACCCAACTTATTCTAAATACTACGTTAATCTTTCTTTCATGCGGAGGGATTCGCCCCCGAGCCCCCTTTTCTTTACTCTTAAGGATCACAAGAAAACCTTAACCCAACTTATTTTAAATACAACGTTGATCTTTCTTTTATGCGGGGGCTTCGCCCCCGAGCCCCCTTTGTTTGCTCTTAAAGGTCACAAGAAAACGCTAACCCAACTTATTCTAAATACTACGTTAATCTTTCTTTCATGCGGGGGCTTCGCCCCCGAGCCCCCTTTTCTTTGCTCTTAAGGATCACAAGAAAACCTTAACCCAACTTATTTTAAATACAACGTTGATCTTTCTTTTATGCGGGGGCTTCGCCCCCGAGCCCCCTTTGTTTGCTCTTAAAGGTCACAAGAAAACGCTAACCTAACTTATTCTAAATACTACGTTGATCTTTCTTTTATGCGGGGGCTTCGCCCCCGAGCCCCCTTTTCTTTACTCTTAAGGATCACAAGAAAACCTTAACCCAACTTATTTTAAATACAACGTTGATCTTTCTTTTATGCGGGGGCTTCGCCCCCGAGCCCCCTTTGTTTGCTCTTAAAGGTCACAAGAAAACGCTAACCTAACTTATTCTAAATACTACGTTGATCTTTCTTTTATGCGGGGGCTTCGCCCCCGAGCCCCCTTTTCTTTACTCTTAAAGATCACAAGAAAACCTTAACCCAACTTATTTTAAATACAACGTTGATCTTTGTTTTATGCGGGGGCTTCGCCCCCGAGCCCCCTTTGTTTGCTCTGAAAGGTCACAAGAAAACGCTAACCCAACTTATTTTAAATACTACGTTAATCTTTCTTTTATGCGGGGGCTTCGCCCCCGAGCCCCCTTTTCGTTGCTCTTAAGGGTAACAAGAAAACCCTAACCCAACTTATTTTAAATACAACGTTTATCTTTCTTTTATGCGGGGGGCTTCGCCCCCCGAGCCCCCCTTTGTTTGCTCTGAAAGGTCACAAGAAAACGCTAACCCAACTTATTTCAAATACTATGTTGATCTTTCTTTCATGCTTCCCCCCTCGAGCCCCCCCCCTCCTTTTTTTTCTGTTCTTATCTTCCGGCACCATCATCAGGCCTTGAAACCTAATCGTAGTCATAGTTCATTACAAGACTTTTCTAAGAAGCCCAAAAACAGCTATGATACGATGTTCCATCATGTAGTTCCAGTTCATATCTTCCGGCTCCATCATCAGACCTTGAAACCTAATCGTAGTCAAAGTTCATTACAAGACTTTTCTAAGAAGCCCAAAAACAGCTATGATACGATGTTCCATCATGTAGTTCCAGTTCATATCTTCCGGCTCCATCATCAGACCTTGAAACCTAATCGTAGTCAAAGTTCATTACAAGACTTTTCTAAGAAGCCCAAAAACAGCTATGATACGATGTTCCATCATGTAGTTCCAGTTCATATCTTCCGGCTCCATCATCAGACCTTGAAACCTAATCGTAGTCAAAGTTCATTACAAGACTTTTCTAAGAAGCCCAAAAACAGCTATGATACGATGTTCCATCATGTAGTTCCAGTTCATATCTTCCGGCTCCATCATCAGACCTTGAAACCTAATCGTAGTCAAAGTTCATTACAAGACTTTTCTAAGAAACCCAAAAACAGCTATGATACGATGTTCCATCATGTAGTTCCAGTTCATATCTTTCGGCTTCATCATCAGACCTTGAAACCTAATTGTAGTCAAAGTTCATTACAAGACTTTTCTAAGAAACCCAAAAACGGCTATGATACGATGTTCCATCATGTAGTTCCAGTTCATATCTTCCGACTCCATCATCAGATCAGCTCAACAGTACCATATTATTGTATTGTCATCGGAACTACATATAGCTGCCAATTTTCATTACGCTACGACTCCTGGAAGATGGTTAAATTAGCTTCCTTAGATTCCATTACATACATAGTTACATACACGACGACCTAATAAAAGCGTGTTAAAAAAACCGCCGCCTTTCGGGTTGTGGTGAAAGCTACTTGCGAATGTTGGATTATGTAGAAATGTGTAGGTATTTTTTAAAACTGCTTTTAATGCTTTAATTATTTGATGGCAACACAAATAAATATACGTATAACGCTAATAGCAGGGGGAAATTAGCTAAAATTACGGCATAATTAATGGAAGGTTTTTTTAAATTGAAATATGTACGTTATAGACCGAAGTTATTTTTCATCAACCCTCCCCACTCCTCCCTCCTCTGCGTCACCCCTCTACCCTCCCTTAAAGTGCCGAAAATGCGGTTTTTCTCGATTTCTGACAAAACTGTTGAAGATACAGAAAAAGCGCGTAGGAACGAAGTAATCCTTAATAAATTTACTACAAATCATTCATTAACACTTTGGTTCTAGCACTTATAGTTTACGCGTGATCCGTCACGAAAGTTGGTCCTTTGCTGCAATCTTCTTTAGTGAATGTTAAGTTTTCGCCCAAAATGCATACGAAATCGTAGAAATTTGTTTGATATAACTAAAATATTGTAACTCATGACTAAAATAAAATTAAGGGGGAAAAATCACTACCATGGGTGGAATTTCCAATATGTCTTGGAATTCCAGTAACTATTTAAGACGTAATATTTTCACGGTAGTAGTCGCTAGGAGTACCATTGATCTATATAGTGTATCTGTCGCAGTAAGATAGATAAAGCCGTTATATAGTTATAACCCTAGGGATATAATTATATGTCGTGACATAGTTAAACGAAAGCGATTAATTGCTATCTTACTAGGAATCTTATACTTTTAAACGAGCAATTCTTGTATATTTATTTATTTATTTATATATATATATTTATTTACACTGACGATCTCGGAAACCGCTCTAACGATTTCGCAGAAATTTGTTATGTGGGGGTTTTCGTAGATGGCGACACATGTCAAGGATACGAAACAGAACCGAGCGAAGCTCGGTTGCTATAATACGTTACTAGTTTAGTGATATAATTATATGACTGGATTCAGTTTAGTGATATGTTTGTAGGCAGGAGTGCGGCCGTGCGGCGGAGGTATAGTTATAACCCTAGTGATATAATTATATGCCGTAACATAACGATATCACAGAAAAAGTGGCGAAAATTCAATAAATAATTATGCACGAAAACTCAACCGTGACGTGAACGACAACTGATGCCGAACGACTGCCTTGTGGTAGCGGGTAAGCTCCCGCCCCCGTCTCCACTGCATCCCCGCACTACACTGCTACAATTATACTACTGAACTTAATCCAGTAATGTAACTATATTACTTAACTAGAGACGTATTATAATTATAATATATTATTCCTAATATATTATCCCTAGTAAGATGGTAAGGAATCGCTTTCGTTTAGCTATGTTACGGCATATAATTATATCCCTAGGGTTAATACCTCCGCCGCACCGCCGTAATCCTGGCTACAATCATTTCACTAAACTGAATCCAGTCATATAATTATATCACTAAACTAGTAACGTATTATAGTTATATTCCTAGTAAGATAGCAATTAATCGCTTTCGTTTAACTATGTTACGACATATAACTATATCCCTAGGGTTATAACTATATAACGGCTTTATCTATCTTACTGCGACATATCTATGACTGGGGATGACCTTTTGGTAGCTGTTGATAGAGCCCTGGAGTATCAATCCAGTAGCCGTGAGTTCAAGTCCCACCCATGGTAGTGATTTTTCCCCCTGAAATTCATTTTCAGTTTATAATATTTTAGTAATATCAAACATATTTCGTAAGTAATTTGGGAGAAAACTTAACATTCACTAAAGAAAATTGCAGTAAAGGACCAACTTTCGTGATGGATCACGCGAAACCTATAAGTGCTAGAACTAAAGTGTCAATGAACGATTTGTAGTAAATTTATCAAGGATTACTTTTTTCCTACACGCTTTTTCTGTATCTACAACGGTTTTGTCAGAAATCGCGAAAAACCGCATTTTCGGCTATTTAAGGGGGGGAAGAGGGGTGACGCAGAGGGGGGAGGGATGGGGAGGGTTGATGAAAAATAACTTCGGCCTGTAATGTACATATCCCTATCAAAAAAAATCTTCCATTAATTATGCCAACATTTTCATACATAACTTTCCAGAAGCAACGGACTATAAGGTTTGAGGAGTTTCTCAATTCCTCATGAATCCGATTATAAGAAATCGAAGCTTGACAAACTTTGACTTGAAAACTCAATAATTATGCTTAACAAACATAACTAAATAAATGTCACTGTTCTGAACTTAAATGCATGCTTTTCTTACAAAAATACCAAAGTCACTATGAGTGTGCCGTTCAGATTTGAGGAGTTCGGTTCTGACCATCATCAGCAGTTCCACTGCACCAAATGTCACTGTTCCGGACGTAAGTGCATGCTGTTCTTATAAAAATACCAAAGTCACTATAAGCGTGCCGTTCAGATTTGAAGAGTTTGGTTCTGAGTGTTCTGACCATCATCAGCAGTTCCACTGCACCAAACATCACTGTTCTGGACTGGACGTAAGTGCATGATGTTCTTATAAGAATACCAAAGTCACTATAAGTGTTCCGTTCAGATTTGAGAAGATCGGTTCTGATCTGACCATCATCAGCAGTTCCACTGCACCAAATGTCACTGTTCTGGACGAAAGTGCATGCTGTTCTTATAAAAATACCAAACTCACTATAAGCGTGCCGTTCAGATTTGAGAAGTTCCGTTCTGGCCATCATCAGCAGTTCCACTGCACCAAATGTCACTGTTCCGTACCTAAATGCATGCTGTTCCTTTAAAAACACAAAAATCACCATACGTATGCCTTTCAGATTCGAGGAGTTCCCTCGATTACTCCAGGATCCCATCATCAGAACTGGGTTCTGAGAAAAATGGGACCAATCTGTATTCATACAGATTCAATATTTTTTTTTAATCGGTCCAGTAACAACGGAGATATCGAGGAACAAACATAAAAAAATGAAAAAAATAAATAAACATACAGACGAATTGAGAACCTCGCCTCAAATCTCTCAGATTTGAGGCGACGGTTAAAAAGTGACACATCATGAGCAGTTCCAATGCACCAAATGTCACTGTTCTGGACGTAAGTGCATGCTGTTCTTATAAAAATATGAAAGTCACTATAACTGTGATAATTTCCGAAAATATTAATATTATCAAAAAACGATCTTAGTAAACCCTTATTCATTTTTAAATACCTATCCAAAAATATATCACACGTTGGGGTTGGAATGAAAAAAAAATCAGCCCCCACTTTACACTTTACACTAATAAAACATTTTTTTCCATTTTTCATTTTTGCACTTTGTTGACGTGATTGATATACATATTGTTACTAAATTTCAGCTTTCTACTAAGCATACCTTATTTACCTATCGTCCGACGCTGCGCACGTGCGGCTCGTTTCTTTGTAAGAAATTTGTAGGCATTTAAAAAGGCGGCATTTCGTGAACATCAAAGCAGTGGGCCTTCTGTACTTGTACTATTATATATTCTGTGCTAATATGTATTCTGTGGTTATGGTAAAAGTTGCCAGTGTGCAGTGGGCATTTCTGCGACGCCAGTGCCGCAGAAATGCAATCTATCTCTATCACTCATGCGGACCGCTACGGGAGCTGAATAGAGAAGAAAATAACTGTCGTAATATTGGGCATACTCACAATACCGGAAGATTTGAGCACGCAAGCTAGGAAACAAGGAGCGTTAGGTCCAGTAGGCACCCCCTTATTCTTCAGCGTGGTGATGTCCTCTTCTGATATTTGATGTTCCCCTATACACTTGGCGCCCATCTCGTGGAAGTGCTGCTTTATGATGTTCTTCTGCTCTTCTGTCATAGCCTGAAAGTAGGAAGATAGTCATAATTTTTGTTACTTTCTAAAAAAATATCACGTGAGATTTCGTAGTTCCAAAACGTTCCAGGAAGTTTGTACGAATTTTTAGAACTGGTAACAAAGCAGGCAAGTTTTATACAAACTCCCAAATGTAAGTACAAACATTTTAACACCTAACATTATTAAGACGCTGACAGCACCCAATGGCCTTGACACTAGCGTACACTGTCTAATCGTATGGGAGTAAGTGAGAGCGCGATGTCACTAAAAGAGGGCGGATAGGTACGAAAAGTGCGAAAAATATTAAAATAAAATAGAAAGATGCATTATTTGTGCAAAATGTTTCGTTAGTGTTTTAGAATATATTTGTTTTATACTAAAGACAACTAAGTCGACAAAACCGTTTAATGACGAACTCGAGACCAATCTTTGCAATTTTTTTCTATCGAGCCGATTTCATTAAATCGTGTATCGAAATGTTCTTTGAAATATGATGAATAATAACATATAATTTAACTAAGACTAATAGTTTGTCTTAAAAACAACATCAATTTTACGTTAGCCCCTTAAAGTTGGCACGGTATTAGGATGCCTGTAACGCCGTGGCTTGCGTGGGCGACGGTCGCACGATGGTCGCGCGACGGCGATGCGACGCATACGAAATCAAACCTTATCGATATGTAAGTAGACGATGCAATGAGACGTACAGTACAGTACAGTAATAGCAAAACATACAGACTACAAACTCATATGATTCAAATTTCATGTCGTTGGCGTTAGTCCAAAGAAGATTTGTCAAAATTGTCATATCCATTGACTTACACATAAATTGGTTCATGAGGACTGGTTGTATGGGCTCTTAGAATGGTACTAGTATATCTCAGCTTGGCGTGCAGTCTAACCCAACTAAGTAGTTGAAAATAATGTTCAGTTAAAATATAATATGAAAAGGCCTATCCTTTCTTTTGAAATCTTTGTGTGATTACAATCTTGTACAACTACTACAAAATTGATATTGGTGTGTTTTTTTATATTGTATAATCAATAAACATAAATCACTTACCATCGAGTATGACGTCAACACTAAAACGTAGAGAGAGCAAATGAAAACTGACATTTTCGCCATTTTTACCAAATGAGTATTCAAACAGTTGATCACACAAAAGTCTACAACTGATTGCCAAAATTCGACAACACGTATCATTTTATACTGTTGACAAGTATAATCTAATTATAAGTCTAATAGCAAATTAGGTACTTGACTCTATTATCAACTTTTTTGACGGAGATTCGGGAGGTCAAACTGCACAGTTAATGATAGCTAACGCAAAATATTCTTCCTGTACTTTAAACTGGCGATTCGTAAAATAGCTCTTATCTCATAACTAAAAGGTCCATAAGTCATCCATCCATAAGTCATAAGGGATCTACTCGTGCTATAGTTTTTGCAAATCTGACTTTGCCCCACCTAATTTCATAGTTTTCATACTCATGGTGACAAGGTACATTTTCTTAGAAATATTTATTGAAATATTTAATTGACTAAATCAAACATGGTGATGTTTTAATTAAAATTTTAATTGATAGAAAACGTGTTTTGTCCTTTAATACATAATTTTATCTAAATCACAAATTAACTGCTTTAAAATTGATAAAAGTAGGTGAATCTAGTAATAAAGATGATTTACCACCTGAACTGTTAAACGCATTTTTTGCGTTGTAATATCAAAATGTATTTTTTACTTCTCGTGTGTTAAAAAACTCGCAAGTTCAGGATTCTAAACGGAATCATAAAAACTCGGCGTTAAAATATGTTTGATGTTTGTCTCATGGCAATCCTGAAAAATTATGCGTTTCTAAACACAAATTATGACTAAAGAAAATTAGGACAAAGCATTAAAGAATTATGACTTGAAATTGTATGTAAGCAACAATAGAGATCGACCCGCTGGATGACACATTTATGCATAGGTACATAAGCAATTTTCAAAAATTTGGATATTTTATTTCTTTCATACTTATTGATAAAAATTGGTAGTCTGAGTACATGATGCCAAGAAGTTTGTATGAAATTTCTTTTTTTGTTACCGAAAATAGAAAAATAGAAAATAGAAAACTGGTAACAAAAATGGTAACTTTTATGCAAGTTCCCAAAGGAACAACATTTTAGACTATTTACCCACCTAATTGTTAAAGTTGCTACGATTTATTGTGCTATTAGGATGTATTATTTTTTGTCTATTAATTCATAACTAAATGTAGGTAGAATGTGTCTATGTAGGTAGTAAAAAAGTGACGTTAAAATCAAAAATTGCGGAAGAAGGAGAAATAATTTATTGTCAAGTTATAATATTTCTAATTTTCTGTAATGGCTAGGCATTTTACAAAATATTAGTAGTAAGACACACTTAATATTAGTCATTTTACATTAATACTAAAATTAGTACATAAGAGTCCATTGTCGGTTTTTAAATCTTTCATTGCAAACAGATTTCCATCACATTGATAACTGTAATTATTTCTCGTGGGTTTCGGAAATATCCGCCATCACGGAAAAAGGGATTCTATTGCCTGGGCTTTTATGAAAAATCAGCTGTACTTATTCGAATCAAAATATTGTCAAACCGATGACAGAGACAGATGTAATTTAAAGTTGTATTTCCATAAAAGAGATATGGTTCACAAATAGGGCTTAATAATAAACACATTTTGCAATAAGTCCTCAATTATGTTGGGATTGTGAGGTGTAAATCCCCTTTGTATGTCAGCGTCATTATCATCATAAAAAGTATAAAATGGATTATTTGTAATACTTTACACATTCACGGTTCAGGTTTTTAGAGTGACAGTTTGAACAAAGTTGCGTTAGTCATGAGTGTCGGCAATTTAGTTGTTTTTGTTACGCTGTGCGTTAGCTATTCGTTGGTATGTGACTTTTTCTTCAGACACGTTTATTTGCGAAAATACCTATAGTAGGGTTTAAAGAAGTAAGGTAAACTAGTGATAAGTATGTAAGGTAGTGGTAGCAATGATTTATCAGAATACTTAGTAACTTCGTAGTTTATACCATAATTTCGTCGAACTCAGCAAGTCAAGACGTAGTCCTGAGGTAGTGCGCTGGCTTCGTATGCCGATGTTCTCAGGTTCGATCCTGACAGCTATCTTTTTGTTTTTAATTTGTTTGTTTTTTTTATATACATATATTATGATATATTGGCATGACCAAAAACAGGCATCAAGAAATAATAGTTCGGTACCTAATTTAAAAAAGTCAGGACTAAAACTGTGACGTCTGAAAGTCGAAATGTTCCCTGAAGTATAGTGAGAATTTAAGCAACTTATAGTGAGAATTTAGGTAACTTATCACTTATCAACAAAATAGCTAACTGTAATAGACAATATTATACCTATAATAACGTATAGTTTTATATTATGCCCATTTAAACATTATTTCAAGTATATTCTCTTGTTTAAATAATAAATTGCATGTTGCGGGAATGTTCTGCGAACATTCTCAAGAATGTTTCCGCTTTTTGGGAATGTTCTGCAATTTCTACATTACTAGGTAGTGGTAATAGCTTTATTGTTTATTTACCCTCTATCTTTTCTTAGGTAGCTGCTTCTTCATAGGCTTTTCATCGGCAAGCAATTTTGCATCTAAATGAAGAAAAACATTAAAAAAAATACAAAATCGGCAATCATATCGTAGTTGCTAGTATACGCATTTCTGGACTTATTTCACCGGCTGGTTTAAATATAACCACGATAGTATTCTTTATTATACTCTGATATAACCGTGTACAGACTAATCTAAATCGCATGAAGGACCGCGCGCCGTGTAATGCCCTTAAGATTTCACTTATTGTATAAGTTCTTTTTTGTATTGTAGGCAAGTAACGATACGGACATGAAGCTGCAGTACCTCCAATACGTTTTGGAGTGTGCCTTAGAGAGCGCCGTGTCCTCTGACGAAATAAGGGATTTGGCTCAAAATAAGGTGGTGAAGGGTGACAACGTCAAATGTATGTTGGCTTGCGCCTATAGAAAGACTGGGATGGTAAGTAACTTAATTAAGAGGCCTTATTCCTAAAGACAAGCGTTTTTTGCAAAATAGAACCTTTTTCATTCAAAATTATAAAGAAACTATAAATGATTATTAAAAAAATGATAATGTTCCTAAAAGTACATATCTTAAGCTAGAAAGTCAATTGGTACTACTTTAAAATATGTCTTTTTATACTTCCGAAAAATCAGTTTTTTCGGAAGACGTTTTTAATTTTCATAGTGGGATAGCTCGTTTAGAATCGTGATTGTGCTGTTAAAAATGTTATTTGGGGTAATAAATGATCACAATCCTATTTGTTATATCCTGTACGAGTTAGCTAATACTTTGACATTTTAAGATTTACTTGAAATGGTGGATAAATAACCTTCCGTATCCTCCCCATTTTTTCGATAAAAAGAGGTTTACATTATGTATTTTTCCTGCGATTCCTGCATTTTTTGTAACTCTTAAATAATATTATCCTAAACTAGAACTTCTTATTGACCTATAAGAAAAAAATCATACATATAAGACATACCTTTCTGTCGATAGATATGTTTTTAAAACACCTAAAATTCGAATAAAAGACACTGTGCTAACGCGAGCCCGCTCAGTCTGCGCCGAGCGCTCGAAGACAACGGACCTGCGTTTGATCGTCCGGCGCACCTAGCTTTCGTAAGCAGCTCGATAGTTCCGAGAAGTGCCGTAAACTGCGACTAAACAAATCTTGATCCTTTTTACACCTTATGCAATTTTAGCATTCGACATGCTTTTCATATGATTTTGGATTTTAAGTTATACGTGAAGTTTGTTGAGAGTTTGAATTATTATTATATTTTGGGACCAGGATGAGGTTCTGGTTCTCATGATGATGGAGTCAGGCAGGAGATGTTCAACAGAACTGCTATTCTACTTATCATAACTCCACCATGTTTGGGCTCATTAGATTTGGGCTGATGAGCACCATCGATCTAGATGAGGTCCAAGGTCTCATGATGGAGTCAGGAGGTGGTCAACAGAACTGCTATTCTCCTCATCATAACCCCATCATGTTTGGGCTCATTATAAATATGTGGAAGGTCGTTAATAATAATAAATGTTTTATTAGGGTACCCCTACATGTAAAGAGGGGCAGATTTTTTCATTTCAACCCCAACGTGTGATATATTGTTAGATAGGTATTTAAAAATGAATTAGGTTTTACTAAGATCGATTTTTGATAATTTTCATATTTTCGGAAATAATCGCTATAACTTTTGAACCATATGTTTAAAAATATGAAAAAAATCACAAAAGTAGAACTTTACAAAGACTTTCTTTGAAAATTTGTTTTGAACTTTATAGGTTAGTTTTTGAGAAAAATACGGAAAACTACGGAACCCTACACTGAGCGTGGCCCGACACGCTTTTGGCCGGTTTTTATTTTATTTTAATACTTTTCTGTGCTATTCATACATAGCCCACCCTAGGGGATTCAGTATTGACAGCTTCTTTTTTTCTTTCTGCATATATTTGTTTCCGCTTTTAAGTTTATTGTAAATAAGACTGCTTGCACTTACATTGAGATTATAATTACATAATGCTATTAAATTAAATCTAATGAAGCGTTGTTTTATTTCCTAAATCTCAAAACCCTTTAAATCGAATATGTATAGTAATGAGCAAAAATTTTACCGCAGGCTTTCCAAACCGACGATGCTTGATCAGCTACTTTTAGAACGAACATGTATGTACATATTTTGATTTTCACCCTTTAAAATGTTTCTAAGACGCAACGTTTTGCAAATTTGGTCACGACTGTGGAATGAATTGTCGCCAGCGGTATTTCCGGACCAATGCGACCATCAAACCTTCAAGAAAAGAGCGTACATCCATCTTAAAGGCCGGCAACGCACCTTCAACACTTCTGGTGTCCATGGGCGGCAGTGATCGCTTACCATCAGGCAGCCTATCTGCTCGTTTGCCTCCTATCCCATAAAAAAACGTTTAATATTTTTTAAGAAAAAAAAAACCGCCGCCTTTCGGGTTGTGGTGAAAGCTACTTGCGAATGTTGGATTATGTAGAAATGTGTAGGTATTTTTTAAAACTGCTTTTAATGCTTTAATTATTTGATGGCAACACAAATCAATATACACCGTGTCCAATAAGTCCGAATACTCACATTTTACCTCAGTTCTAAAGATATAGGGATTACAGGCCATCAAATTCTTATTTAAACTAAAGAGTATGTATATTCCTCTTAATAAAATACAAGCACAAAGTACATGAAATTTCCGAAGTGTCTAAGAAAAACAAAGAGGTAAAGTGCCAACAAAATACTTGCTCGGCACGCAGGTGACGAGTTATTTTTTATAAGGAGAATCTGTATGTGATAAAACAGACGCCACGTGTCCAAAATAAACTATTATGGGTACCGAGGATAGATAACGTTCCGGGCAACTAGAAAAATGTGCCTAGGTTCCAGAGCTCACCATCGGCCCAGGTGTGGGATGCAGTATGTAAGCGAGGTAAACTACCTTCAGTACTTACAGATAAAAGCGTTAAAATCAACGTTTTTTTCTTAAAAACCAAGGGTTTGGAGAAAAAAATGCCTTAAAGTTAAAAAGGATGCTTGGGAATGAGTATCATGTGTCCCAACAAGACGCACCTCCAGCACATTCGGCAAATGGTATTCTAGCGTAGTTTCAGACTAATTTGGCAGTTTTTTATCCGAAACATGAGTGGCCACCCAGGTCTCCAGGTTTAGGCGTATTAAACTATTTTGTATGGTCATACATGCTTTGAAGACTAAATTTTTATAAAATCATAAACCTAGATCATTTCAAAAAGGTTATCGAGAGTATTTGGGATGAAATGTGAAGAAAACGGTGCGTGCCGCGTGTGATCCGTTTGAGAAGCGTTTGAGGCTGGTAAACAAGTTAATGCTGGAGTTATTCCAAAACATTTGTTGTGAATGTAGTAAATAAGAGTGCCATTCATAAAATATAATAATAATGTAGTAACTATTTGTTCATTTTGTTTTACTGGCTATTTGTGCTGTATTCAAACTTATTGGACACGGTGTACGTATAACGCTAAGGTTTGAGGAGTTTCTCAATTCCTCATGAATCCGATTATAAGAAATCGAAGCTTGACAAACTTTGACTTGAAAACTCAATAATTATGCTTAACAAACATAACTAAATAAATGTCACTGTTCTGAACTTAAATGCATGCTTTTCTTACAAAAATACCAAAGTCACTATGAGTGTGCCGTTCAGATTTGAGGAGTTCGGTTCTGACCATCATCAGCAGTTCCACTGCACCAAATGTCACTGTTCCGGACGTAAGTGCATGCTGTTCTTATAAAAATACCAAAGTCACTATAAGCGTGCCGTTCAGATTTGAAGAGTTTGTTTCTGAGTGTTCTGACCATCATCAGCAGTTCCACTGCACCAAATATCACTGTTCTGGACTGGACGTAAGTGCATGATGTTCTTATAAGAATACCAAAGTCACTATAAGTGTTCCGTTCAGATTTGAGAAGATCGGTTCTGATCTGACCATCATCAGCAGTTCCACTGCACCAAATGTCACTGTTCTGGATGAAAGTGCATGCTGTTCTTATAAAAATACCAAAGTCACTATAAGCGTGCCGTTCAGATTTGAGAAGTTCCGTTCTGGCCATCATCAGCAGTTCCACTGCACCAAATGTCACTGTTCCGTACCTAAATGCATGCTGTTCCTTTAAAAACACAAAAATCACCATACGTATGCCTTTCAGATTCGAGGAGTTCCCTCGATTACTTCAGGATCCCATCATCAGAACTGGGTTCTGAGAAAAATGGGACCAATCTGTATTCATATACATTCAATTTTTTTTTTTAATCGGTTCAGTAACAACGGAGATATCGAGGAACAAACATAAAAAAATGAAAAAAATAAATAAACATACAGACGAATTGAGAACCCTTATTCATTTTTAAATACCTATCCAAAAATATATCACACGTTGGGGTTGGAATGAAAAAAAAAAATCAGCCCCCACTTTACACTTTACACTAATAAAACATTTTTTTCCATTTTTCATTTTTGCACTTTGTTGACGTGATTGATATACATATTGTTACTAAATTTCAGCTTTCTAGTGCTTACGGTTACTGAGATTATCCGCGGACGGACGGACGGACGGACGGACGGACGGACGGACGGACGGACGGACGGACGGACGGACGGACGGACGGACGGACGGACGGATGGACAGACAGACATGGCGAAACTATAAGAGTTCCTAGTTGACTACGGAACCCTAAAAAACAGAAATCACTATTAAACTATTCTCTAATTTCAAGTTCCTAACTAAAATTTTCCTAATAAAAAAAAACAAATTGATCTCGCTACAAACTTTCACCCCCTTTTTCCCTCTACTAGGGGTGTAAATTTTCATAATCGATTCTTATCTCTTCGAAATTTTGTTAATGCAATCTATACAAATTTCGACTTTCTAGCTTTCGTAGTTTCGGCTCAGCGGTGTTGGTTGTTGAATCAATCAATTAGGAAACCTGAATTTATATATGTACATGTAGACTAATACTATACTTTTACTACATTCATATACCTTATTTACTACTACCATACCATGAATATGAAATTAAATAAAGAGTCCCCATATAAAATTGAAAATTATGTTATTAGCAATTTAATTCAAAACTATCAAGATTATTCGTGTCTGCGTTGAAACGCGCGTTGAGTTGCCGGTGCTCGCGTACCGAGCGCCAACGCCATCTATCGATGGCCGTTTCGTGAAATTGATGAGCGCTCTAAGGAGTAAGGGGTCTTAAGTAGGTACATAATATTTCCTGACGTTACCTTATTGAAGCGTTTTACTAGCATTAGTGGTGTTGGTGGAAATTTTGGAGTATTAAGTGTACTATTTACATAAGAAGAGAACATTAAATAAATGTCATATACAAAGAAAAAGTGACCAAGGCCTCCAAGCAGCGCCGGCCCGCGCACTCGATCAGGATAGAGCGAGATATAGTTTTGGCGCCCCCTTGTTTAACGTTTTTTGGGGGGTTCGATGCCGAAATGCTCATAGATTCGCTGTGTCCTTCAGAAAAGTCACAACCATTTGACTAGGTAAGTAAAACATTTCGCATGTATGCGCATTGATGGAAATTGTATGCGCATTGATAAAATTTTTTCCTATTATTTGTGTTGGATTCTTGATTCTATTAAATCCCCTGTCTTCATAGGACATACGTACGCGAGGTTAATGCTTTCCTGCGAAATGCGAAATGCATCTGCCTAAGCATTACCGGCCTATATCGCTCATACCGGTAATTTCTAAAATCTTTGAGCGTTTGTTGAGTACCAGGATAATGAATCACATTACAATAAACAACTTGCTAAATCGGCAACAATACGCTTACCAGCCTAGTAGGTCTACCGTGGACGCGGCGCGTGACGTCGTGGCGCGGGTGACGGCGCACCTCGAGGGCGGGCGGCAGGTCGCCGCCGTCTTCTGCGACCTGTCGCGCGCCTTCGAAATGATTGATCACGCGCTGCTTCTCGCCAAACTATCTTCCTATGGGTTTTCAGGCTGCTTCCATGATATCATAGCGTCGTTCCTGAGTGACCGCAAACAGAGCACCTACGTTCTCGGTTCCAAATCTGACCTCGATCCAATAGGAAGCTGTGCGGTCCCTCAAGGCTCCATAATGGGAAACAACCTTTTTCTCCTCCTGGTGAATGATATTTCAACAGCTTGTGATATCCCGGAATACGTAATGTTTGCCGACGACACTTGTCTTATAGTAAACGCAGAAGATGTAGACTCTCTAAAACTAAAGTTATGTCAAGTGATGCACCAAATGGCTTCGTGGTTCTCATCCAACGGGGTCTATATTAATTCGCATAACTGAATACTCCTAATATGAATTGGCATACCGTTTATTACGCATAACGTTTAATACGCATATCATTATTTCGCATAACAGATTTCGTATAATGCTAATGCGCATAATGTAGATTGTTATAACGATGAATTGGTATAAGTATAATAAGCATAACTTTGTTTCGTAGAATGTTTAAATGGCATACAAGAAAATTATATTTTCACCACACTAACGGGTAACGGCTTACTTTTCTGTTCGAAAATAGATAGCAAAATTGCATTTTATCCACAAGAGTGCAAAGTAATTTCATACAAATTTTAACTTGATGTCTTAAGCTAGCTGATAGAATTTTACTTATAAATGATTTTTTTGAATCATAAATATTGAATAAATCGATGGATTTGATTTAGTTTGATGTTTTATAGTCAGTATTTTGTTCGTGTTGCGGTGGTGAAAAATTTTGTGTTTCAAACTCGGTGGCAATGTTTAACGTGCCGTACAAAGGTTAATGTGCCTTGAAACCCTCGCAACGCTCAAGATTCCACTTTTTGAACCACTTGCTACGTTCGCGGTTCAATATTGGAATCTTCCGCTTGCTCGGGTATTGGCACGCGCGATCTGCCAAAATCTGAACGATGAAATAATATTATTTAAATACTATCCATTTTCAATTTCTTTAGTAAGGTACAGCGGGGCAAATCTAGACTAAAAGGCAATTGTAACTAATCCATTTTTTCCATTATTACACTATTTCCATTGTTCCATTATTACATGTACCCACTGAACACGCTTACTACATAACTGGTAGACACTCTATTTTCTGAAAAACACTTATGAAAAACGAAAAAACTTAATAAGTACCTAATGTATAAATAAAATAAAGACTCCTTAACTCAAATAATCTTTTTAATTTAAGATTAGCAGATAAGTTCATAAATGCATGTATTTTTTTTAAAAATAAACAGTTTTTTTTAATAATGCAAACATTGTAAAACATGGAAGAAATTGACCAAAGTTACATTTGCCGCCCACTCGAGATTTGCCCCGCTGTACCTTACTTACTATATTTTTCATGCTTAATAAGTGAGACAGTATAAAATTAAACAATCAAAATCGAGCGCTCAAAATTGGAAAATCAGCCCCTGATTGATCCAATCGCTTGCTCCATACAGTTAGTAAGTATGGCAATTCATTTTAGGATAATTAAAGTTATACGAAATAATAGTATGCAAATTTCAATTATGCAGATTCATTGTTATGCGAAATAAGAATTATGCATTTTTAATATTATGCTTATTCAATATTATGAACAATTATGTTATGCCAAATCTGTTATGCGAATTCAAATTATGCGAATTAATGATAGGCGAAATAGAGGGCACCCCATCCAACGGTATGCTGCTCAACGTAAATAAAACAAATATTGTACACTTTAAGTTGCGAAAAAAATACCTACCACTTAATATAGTAGCAGATAATGTTCCTGTACCCCAAACGGACTCCTCCAAATACTTGGGATTCGTGATCGACTCCGGGCTGACGTGGACACCGCACATTGACCACGCGTGTGACAGGCTGTCATCGGCGTGCTATGCTCTCTCAAGATTGGCACCAACCTTAACGAGTGAGAACGTCAGAAAAGCCTATTTTGGCTATTTCCACTCCATTTTAATACAAGGTGTTGATCTTTGGGCGACATCTGCTAGCCGAGACAAGATGTTCAAAATGCAAAAAAGGGCTTTACGTATTATTGACCGAAAACCAGCTGATCACACAGCGCAGGAGTTATTTAAAAAGCACCGTATTTTGACTCTGCCCTGTGTTTACATATTAACGGCATGCAAATTCGTCCGTTCGAACCTAAAAAATTATAAAACCTACGGCGAAATAAACCATCGACCGTCGCGCAGACGTGACCTACTAGTGCCCCCTCGCCGTCGGCTAGCGAAGGCCCGTGCGATGCTGGACGTTGTCGGCCCTAATCTATACAACTGTGTACCTACTGACATAAAAGAATCACCTTCCGATGCTATATTTACAAGCAAACTCAAAAAAATGTTATTAGAGTCTGCTTATTATAACATCAACGAGTTCCTCAAAAGGAGTCGTTGTCCCGAAAATCCATAATACCTATGCTTATATATGTTATTCTGGTTGTAACACTGTAATAAAGAGTATATAAATTGTTTATGAACTGTATTACACATTGTAATGTACAAATTTTTGTTGACCTGTAAATTTGGTTATAAATTTACCAATAAAGAAATCTAAATCTAAATCTAAATCTCCTGTGCGGCGTGTTCATTGAGGAGTTCACTAGGACAAGAACAAATGGCTGTGATAAAACAAAAGAGGCCAAAGACCAAGCTCTGGCAGACCAAGAAACCGATTACTGATAACAGTCGGATTTGAGCTTTAGTTCAGGGCCAAGGCAAGGCATGGGAGAGAAAAGCAAATTGCAACAATGGCCAACTTGGACAGACGTGGAGAAGTCGAGAAGTATGACTCTAATTGCAGAACTACGGCAGAACAAAGCTTGGAATTAAATAGGTTAATTTATCTCATGTTATTCGGCCTTTGGCATATTTTGGGGTATTTATATTTGGGTTATTAGAAGTGCGTTTATCATCACGCTTACGCTCCTTTGTCTCATACTAAATTGCGCCTCTGTGAGACGTTTTGCGCCTTTGGCTTTAAGAGGAACTCCGCTTTGAATTGCGGATAAACACAGAGTTTGGATAGCGACGTAACATTGTCTTTGTCGTTCGGCCTCGCAACAATGTGGTTCGGCCATTGGGCTATGTGTGCGCCCACGCAATGACGATTTTGGCGCCCCCTTTCGGCGCCTAGAGCGGCCGCTCCACTCGCTCTACCCTTAATCCGGCCCTGCCTCCAAGAGTTCCGAGCTGGAATCGAACCAGCGTACTCCTTTAACCAGACGGATGCCTGCACAACCACTCAGCCATCGGATCACGAAAGCAAGGGTCGAAATTTCCAAGTATATGACACAATTACCGAAGGCTTATAGCGCCCCCCTGCTGACACTTGGAGGCCTTGGTCACTTTTTGTTTGTACATATATGACATTTATTTAATGTTTATAGTATAATAGTAGTGTTACTACTTAAAAATACAAATTAAAATATTTTCAAATGAAAATAATTTGATTTGATCTAAGATGAGAAGAGAAGTTTCCAAAATTGCCAAATTTCTCATGGAAATTTCTCGCTATTGTTCCTTGCACATTTATTGCTAATCTCAAGAGTCAAATTCTATGGCGTTTGATGAGTTGATAATCAAACTTCCAATGGAGCGATGAGAACAACGATTGAGGACGGCGTATCCTAATCTAAAAGATAATGTTCTTGCATTCAACTTCGAAATTTAAAGAATCGTAGGTGGTTCTGTTTCTTAAAAGGCCACATAATAGCTAAATAGTTAGTAGGTACCATACCTAACTATTTAGCTTTAAATGTTATTCAAATGGTTCACTTTTGTGATGATATTAGATACGTTTTTACTATTATTTATTATCTCAGCTTACGCTCACACATACCTACGCACAATATAAACCAGCAAGTCGTTGCAATTATAACATGTTTCAATATTATCTTATTCGCGCATCAGAAGCTAGAAAATCACTATAGGTATTGCTCAGGGAGGTATGCTAGGGCCGCTAGTAAAATAGTCTTTATTGTATAATATCAGAGTCCAAAGTTTACTCATTATTTTATATTTACAAGGTCGGTGATGACAAGGCAATTACACGGTGGTGAGCACCAGACAATACAAGTAGCCATAGATTATACCTTATTAGCTTAATTTTGCAAAAATATTTTTCTATTGGAATCAAAATAATGGCTGCCCGTGCTATCACGTGTTTTGTTAAAGAGTTTAAAATTTCGAAAACTCTAACCGAAACCCAATTTCTTATAAGTACCGAAACGAAAAATTCTCTCTCCTTGCTTTGCTCTAATTTCATCCGAATCCTTCGGCCGAACTTGCAGAATGAAGCCTGATAATTTGTTCGCTTGGGAAGAACTCTGCTCCGTTGGGTTGCTTGGAGCATTTAGGGCCACAAATGGCACAAATTCATTTGGTTGCCTTTACGTGCAAAAGTAGAGAGAAGATAGAACCATGTGATGTTACATGTATCAAGTTTCTATTTTGTACTTCATTAAGCAGTTTGTATGCAATTTTCCTTTTTTGTTACCGAAAATGTATAGAAATCTGGTAACCAAAAAGGAGGGTTTCATACAAACTACCTGGGACATTTTGGGAAACCTAGTGGATCTTGCTCAGCATCATGGACTCTATCATCAGCCTACCAATTTTTTATCAAAATTGAAGGCGTGATCCGAATGTACAAATTTTTCGAGAATTACTCACTTAGTACTTTCTTATGACGGACTTATGGTATTCCGTGCCTTAGGGAGGCGTGCACAGAGTCAAAACCTACTAGCTTTTTAGCCCGCTGGCTTTAGGGAGGCGTGCACAGAGTCAAAACCTACTAGCTTTTGCCCGCGGCTTCACTCACGTTAAATTCGAAAATTGCGGAATGCTCCATACAAACTTCCACCCCCTATTTTAAGGAAGTGGGGAGGTTAGAAAGAGATAAAAAGTAGTCTATGTCACTCTCCATCCCTTCAATCGTCTCCCCTTAAAAAATTACGTCAATTCGTCGCTCCGTTTTACAAGACTGACAAACAAACAGACACACACACTATCCCATTTATAATATTAGTATGGATGTACTTACTTATAATATGTATTTTAGGTGCCAAAAAAGTCAAATTTTTAAAAAGGTATTTCCCTTAAATTCTACAATTTACAGACTGATGCTGAAGGAAAACTATCCGCTGAAGGCATGAAAGAGATTGCAGAGACGGCGTACCATGACGATGAGAAGAAAATGAAGATGAGTGAGGATTTCGCCAGGCTTTGTTTACCAAGTAAAGTATCTTTAGATATTCTTGTTTTTATTATAGAAGATATAGTTATTACCATGATATTACGATATAGGTGCGGACATAGGAAGTTAAAAACGAATGGAAATAAAGAAAAACATGATCGAAGGGAATGCGCCAATTAGTATCTACGTTATATCATAAATTAAATATAACAAGATCATACCATCCCATACATTAAAATGCGACCGCCTACGAACGCGCTTACACTCCACCACACATAGATGGCGCCACCGATTATTTGTAGATTGGCATTAAGTGTCAATTCCGAGCCGTAAATCTATGTCAAAAGTGACACTTAACGCCATCTACAAGTATAATCGAAAGCTACAAGACATTTTTTTTTGGCGCCATCTATGTGTGGTGGAGTTAAAGCGCGATCTTAAGCGGTCGCGTTTTAATGTATGGGATGGTATGATCTTGTTATATTTAATTTATGGTTATGTGCATAACTTGCATAAGTATATCGAAACTTCAAAGTTCTCTTCTGCAGTGTAGGTATAACTCTGTACGATAAAAAAGTAAATAAACGTGCAAAGAGCTAATTCACAACTCGCGTCTGTTTAAATTACCGTTAATTTCGAATTTCTTCTTTTCGGCACTTGTATCGTAATGTCCCTACTTTTATGTAAGATTTAATTTTAGATATTTTTTATTGACATTTATCAGAAGGGAAATTACAGCACGTATTGAAATATTTTAAGAGGATACGGTAGCGAAAATGCTAAAATGGAAAGGAGCCCCCCTTTCAACTTGGGAATTTTAGTTAAATATACAAGTGTTATTAACCAGATTTATCGAAAAAAAATTGTCCATTAAGAACAACTCGGTCAAAAGATATTTCATTTTTTTTTAAATCGAGGTTCCGCTCTCGACTCTTTCCTCCTTCAAAACTTAATCAATCGCAACGAAATTTGAAAATCTGAATAACAATGAAATAATCTATGTCGGACCTAGGGATTGCAATCCGGTCTGATATCCAATCCGGCCGGATCCGGCCGGATTGGCTTTGAAGATTAAAATTACTCAAATAGTCTCTTTTTTACATGTTTTCAGCAAAATATGAGAAATGTGATGGTATTTTGCTTCACGATTAATAAACCAACAGTTGAAAGCTTATAAATCAACATTATTACCAGGTAACAAGTAATATTTACTATAATAATCAGTCGCAAATAAAATTCTTTATATTGTATTGTTTTACAGTAGGTAATACCTACTTATAGAGCTTTTAAGATACGATTAAGAACGGACATTATAACATTACATACATTCATTATGAAATCAGTATTTAAAAAAAGATATGTATTGTGTTATTTTACAGTTAACTTTACTCACACACAAAGAAGAACAAAAAATTGTACTACAATCATGTTTGAATGTATATTGAGCATAAATATTAAAAGTCAGCTTTAACTTTTTCTCAGTCTGTATAAAAATATCCAGTCTCGGATTAAAAAACTACAGTAGCTAAATTAAAGTCAGCAAGTGTAATTGACCTTAGAATTTTTCGCTATTGCTGGATCCACAATCTTACTCGATACCTTTTAAAAATGTTCATCTTTAAGCTTTGAATTGTTGTTTTATTATTCTTGTAGCAATGTGCCCTAATAATTCTCATATTATGCTGAAAACGTTGTTGTTCTTGTAGTCCTACGTCCCACAGGCCCACAGAGGTGAAAAGGGCCTTCACAAGCTCGCGCCGCTCGTTATCTTCAGCTACCCTCGTAGCATCGTCCCAGCTCGACCCGGTCGCTCATAGTTCATCCTCAACTGACCGCTTGCATGAGTTTACAGGGCGCCCGGAGCCACGTCTTGCATTTTGCAATTTTCGGCCGAAAGCAATGGTTGTTATTTCGTTACAGGACAGGGACCTCTTGGAATTGTGTGCTATCAATGTACTTTTTGTGTCGCGGTTTCCTCACCAATGGGTGTTTGCTGGCATATACTCCAGAAGTAGGTCTTGATTTCGGATAGTGTTTGCCCAGAAAACACGAAGGATCGACTTCAGTGTTAACGAAAAGTTTTGCATCCAAACAAACAATAGCACAGATTTCACTACAGATTCAAAGACGGAAAATTTGACGCGTCACTTGAGCACATTTTTTGACTTCCAATCGGCCTAGTAATGCAAAGAACATACGTATTAAATTATTTTTTGATTGGAAATCAAACCGGATTGCAATCCCCTGTTGTGGTACGGTCAAATGTTAGCGTAAATTTATTTTTTTGCACTATTTTAACATATTAAGATAAATTACCGGATCCGGTACCGGATCCGGCGAATTTCACCGGATCCGGTAGCTTGAAAAAAACACCGGATCCGGCCGGATTACCGGATCCGCCGGACCGGATTGCAGTCCCTAGTCGGACCGTTTAGATTTTTTGGTTAATTGTTCCAATCTTGAGTATCACACCTTTTTTTGCGCCACAATGAAAAGGCCGTTTTTGGAAATTTTTGATTAGCTCTAGAATCTTTAATAAAACCGCCTTCAAAAATAAGCGCGTTACAAAACACGGAGAAACTAAAAAGCCAAAAATAATAAACCTTTCAATTCAGATTTCTTATCGTATTGCAATAAGCTAAACATCCCAATTATAAACAAATCAATTATTTTTGTATCGTTAATTTGTTAAATATTCTGTCAGACGACTGGTCTGGCCCAGTGACTACAGGTCTGGCTCAGTGACGACCGGTCTGGCTCAGTTGACGACCGGTCTGGCTCAGTCGGTAGTGACCCTGCCTGCTGAGCCGCGGTCCTGGGTTCGAATCCCGGAAAGGGCATTTATTTGTGTGATGAGCACAGATATTTGTTCCTGAGTCATGGATGTTTTCTATATATATAAGTATGTATTTATCTATTTAATTATGTATATCGTCGCTTAGCACCCATAGTACAAGCTTTGCTTAGTTTGGGGCTAAGTTGATCTGTGTAAGGTGTCCCCAATATTTATTAATTATTACTCAGTATTTATTTTCCTTCTTAGGCTAGATTTTTTTACAATATGTATATAAAAATAAAATATAAAAATATTTACAAAACAATATAAAAACATAAACATATTATAAAAAAACCTAACCTAGGGTGCCGCCAGCAGCGGGACAGGGCCCAAGCTGCCGGTGGTTAGGGCTGCAGAGAGAGGAACAGGCTGTGTCCAAGATCACCGCCTTCTGCAACTGGCAGGGCCCAAGCTGCCGGTGGTTAGATCCAGCCACCTAGCGAGAGTCTCTTAAGATGTTGGGCGAGACTCTTCGCTATGAGACCGTTCGCTGAAACGACTATAGGGACAATGATCGTTGAATCAACATCCCACATGGCGGTTATCTCGTGAGCCAAGTCTAGGTACTTACTGGACTTGTCCTTCTCGGCTTTCACGAGATTCTCATCATGGGGGATGGTGATGTCAACGAGCACGGCCCGGCGTTGCGGTCGATCTATTATCACAATGTCAGGCTTATTGGCTACAATAGTCCTGTCAGTGATAATCGATCGATCCCAATAGAGCGTGGCACGACCATTTTCGAGAACTGGCGCAGATAAGTACTTGTAGTACGGTACTTCGCGGTCCACAAGGCCGTATTGAAGAGCAAGCTGCTGGTGAATAATCCTGGCTGCGACTGTGTAGCTGCTTGCTCTCCTATACCGCCTTGCGGTCCGCAGTACTTAGTACCACAGGTTTGCGCCAGTTCTCTTTCGCGAAGGAGAGCGGCGTGAGGTTTCCGATGCATCCCACACCACATCACGATGCATCCCACACTCGTTGTTAAGGAAGTACCTAATTCCTGAGATTGTACACCTCACGGTTGTGGAGATTTTTGGCGTTTAGGAAGCCTCGACCTCCGCACTTCCGTGGGATGTACAATCTCATAACAGACGAGCGCGGGTGTAACATACGGTGTGTGGTAATGGTAAGCAGTAAGCGGACCCTCCGATCCAGGGCGTCCAGCTCAGTCTGGGTCCACCTTAGTATGCCAAAGGAGTAAGGAGTATGTGAGTAGAGGCATTTGAGGGCGCCGAAGGCGCCCGGCTTAGGACGCTTATTATTATATATTATTAATTTAAAAACATTCTTCGACGATTTTAGTAATATATCCCAAATAATATATGTATTATTACAGTAAATGACGAAGAGGTCAGTGGAGATAAGAAGGAATGTGAAAGAGCAGCGAAAATCTTCCAATGTGCTATCGACAATCTTAAAGGGTAAGTCAGAATTTTTTTCATATAATACTTTTATAATAAAGTGTTAAGACACCTAGATGACACTTTTGTATTACGACGATATTGGATAATAGCCAGCTAGCAAGCACATAATTTTCATGAATTGTCGCCAGCTGTATTTCCGCGACCTTCAAGAAAAGAGCGTACACCCATCTTAAAGGCCGGCAACGCACCTCCAACACTTCTGGTGTTTCGGATGTCCATGGGCAGCAGTGATCGCTTACCATCAGGCGAACTGTCTGCTCGTTTGCCTCCTATCCCATAAAAAAAAAGTTAAAGAGAAAAAAAGCGGTATCACTGATTGATGATTGAGTAGAGTAGTATCTACGAGTAGTATCTCGAGTAGTAATATCTGGATCTGTATCTTATCTTCCGGTATAACTGGTATGCTTCATGACATAATATACCCCCTGCTGCTTCCCCGCCTTATTCGTATTTTGTTACCATTTCTCCAGGATCACGAGCATAACATTTTCATATAATTTCTTTATTCTCGACTTAATTATTTTTTTGTTATTAACATATATGTAGGTACCTATATACAGAGAAATGGTAACACAAAAGGAAAAAACTCTTGATTTTTTTTTGAACCTAGCCAGGACTGCAAGTTGCAAGCACAATATTCCATGCATTTTTCATTTGCATTCACAGAGATTGGTAACGCAATAGGAATTACTATTGATTTTTTCCATCCCGTTAGGATTAAGAGCTCTTAGGTAATTATTTTGTATGTATTTTCTTTGTAAGAAATGCCCCTAATTGTCAATTCACTATTTTTTTTTTGTTTCAGAGATATGTGATTCAGCGGCGGCGGGAAAACAATATTTATGAAGTTATAGCTTAGTTTAGTTAGAAAAATAAAACTGTAGATTCAAAGTAATAGTTTTTTTTTCATTTAATACAATACAATACCTACCCTCTTATTCAACAAAATAATTCCTATGTATTTCGAATATTTCAGTGACATTGACACCGGCAAGGTCAATGCATTGTGTAGATTATTATCAAAATAAATTCACCACCGGAAGATGTAGTTAAGTATTCATGATAAATAATTTTACTTAAATTACGAGTAAGTCGGGTATTAAATCGTTGAAAAATAATAATAATGTACCGAAATATTGTAACAGTTACACTTTGAAATGGAGTAGATAATAATTATGTGCATAATAATCCCGATAACATCTATATTTCAGGTAATATAAACTGTGCGCTGATGTTTTTCGATCATTACTGTTTGGTTTTGTGTAGTGATCCAAAATAAATCATCAAAAAAAATGTTCTTGCAGATACTGTTCCTGGCACTTTGTAGCAGTTATGGTTACGTGAGTTTTTTTTATTTATATCTTTTTGGAGAGGAGATCGTACAGTACTGTGTGTACCCTACCTAAAGCTGTTTCCTTACTTACATATATTATATTGTGTTGTGTAGGGACTAGGGTCATTTGTTTTACATATTAGATTCAGCATCAAATAGATATTTGTGGCTAAAGTGGACGAATAATAAATTTCATGAGTGATCGTCTCAAATAACAGGCCTGATAGACAGAATATTAAAGGGATCATTTCTCCAGATTAGTGGCTGCGTCTAAACTTCGTCAAACCATATTAAATGTACACTTACCAATGAACCGTTTGATCGATTTGAGCTTGAGCAGTGAGCATAATCATACCTCAGCAATTCTCAAAAAGTTTGCACGTTCCTTTTTGTTCCCGAAAACGCATAGAAAGCCGGTAACAAAAAAGGAACGTTTCATAAAAACTTCCCGGGGCGTTTTGGAAAATCTCGGTAAAATGTCTCGCTCTACTAAATAGCCTACCAAGTTTTATCAATATCGAAGACGTGATCTAAATGTACAGAGAATTTAAGAACTTCTCACCAATTTTTTTTTTAAACAGTGCACGGAATGAAAACATAATAACGGAACGAAAACCAAATAGCTAATAATTCTTACGATTGCGATTTAAAGTGTGTAAAATTCATCTACATTGTATATTCTATATAATACATATTTTAGGGCGCCATGACAGACGAGGAGGTAAAAGTGAAATTCACAAAGTTCATAATGAAGTGTCAGAAGGACCATCCAGTGGAAATGAGCGAGCTGATGTCCCTGCAGGCCCTAAAAACTCCCACCGATAAAGAAACCAAGTGTCTTCTGGCTTGTGCTTATAAAACTGAGGGTTCCGTAAGTTGCGTTTTAAAATATAAGTACTTATATAAGTTATATAAGTTCGTTATCGTGATGTATTTCGGCGGCTCATATAAGCCTGGGGGTATTTGTCATCATTAGTTCAGTTTGCCGATGTTTTCCTTCACGTAAAAGCGATATCAAATGTCATTTTTAACCCCCGACGCAAAAACGAAGGGTGTTATAAGTTTGACGTGTCTGTCTGTGTTTCGGCCTGTCTGTCTGTTTGTCTGTCTGTCTGTGTGTGTGTCTGTCTGTGGTTCCGGATGAACCGATTTAGATTTAGTTTTTTTTTTGTCTGAAAGCTGAGTTAGTCGGGAGTGTTCTTTAGCCATGTTTCATGAAAATCGGTCCACTGTGTCGGGGGTTTTTTCAAAATTTTAATTTTGTGGTTAGGTTATGTACATAAGGTCCAGAAGTCCGGAAGACCCATTGGTACGAGCCGGGGTTCAATCCTGCGACCTAGATTTCAAAACTATAGCTATCATGTTTATTTTACAGATGAATGATAAAGGAATGTACGATTTGGAGCATGCCTACAAAATTGCTGAGGAGACGCAGAAAGGCGATGACAAAAGACTTGCTAATGCGAAAAAATTGGCCGATGCTTGCTCTAAAGGTAGTTTATTTATTTAAATGTTATGTAAAATAAATTAAATTGCCTACTAAATATCTACCTATGTTAGTTTTTTCGTACGTCATTTTTTTCAGACAAGTTTTAACTTTAGTTTACCACTGTGTGCATAGATACCTAATTTTATAATATCACATCATTTCTATATTTATGACAATGACATGTGCTACCAGGAGGATATCCGGTACTAGTAGATTCCATAGTAAAAGCTGCTCAGAAGTTATGTTACATTTGTCATTGAATTTAGAGTAGTATGAGCTGTATTATGAGTATTTGTAATTCCCAAAAGCTTGTATGAACGAATTCATTGATAAATTCGCCATGCACTTTTGCAGTTGATAGCACATTTGGATCACGTCTTGGATTTGATCCCAAAGTTTGTATGAAACATTCCTTTTTAGGGTTCCGTAGTCAACTAGGAACCCTTATAGTTTCGCCATGTCTGTCTGTCCGTCCGTCCGTCCGCGGATCATCTCAGTAACCGTTAGCACTAGAAAGCTGAAATTTGGTACCAATATGTATATCAATCACGCCAACAAAGTGCAAAAATAAAAAATGGAAAAAAATATTTTATTAGGGTACCCCCCTACATGTAAAGTGGGGGCTGATATTTTTGCATTCCAACTCCAACGTGTGATATATCGTTGGATAGGTATTTAAAAATGAGTAAGGGTTTCCAAAGATCGTTTTTTGATACTATTAATATTTTTGGAAATAATCGCTCCTAAAGGAAAAAAAAGTGCGTCCCCCCCCTCTAACTTTTGAACCATATGTTTAAAAAATATGAAAAAAATCACAAATGTAGAACTTTATAAAGACTTTCTAGGAAAATTGTTTGAACTTGATAGGTTCAGTAGTTTTTGAGAAAAATATGGAAAACTACGGAACCCTACACTGAGCGTGGCCCGACACGCTCTTGGCCGGTTTTTTGTTACCAGATTACTATACATTTTCAGTAACAAAAAAGGAAAGCTTCATACAAACTACCTGGTACATTTTGGGAAACCTGGTGGATCTTGCTCTGCAGCATCATGGACTCTATCAGCCTACCAATTTGATAAGATGTGTTCCTACAAGTTTTTGGGGATTGAAATAGAAAATCACTTAGAATCACCTGTCATCATCATCCTTCTTGCGTTATATATATATTGCCACGGCTCATGGGAGCCTGGGGTCCGCTTTGACAACTAATCCCAAGATTCGGCGTAGGCACTAGTTTTACGAAAGCGACTGCCATCTGACCTTCCAACCCGAAGGGTAACTAGGCCTTATTGAGATTAGCCCGGTTTCTTCACGATGTTTTCCTTCACAAATAACTCAAATAAGTATTTTATTTCTAGTTAATGACGAAACCGTGAGCGATGGTGAAAAGGGATGTGAAAGGGCTGCTTTGCTGTTCAAGTGTGTCGCTGAAAATGCCCCAAAAGTAAGTAAACATATATTTCTGAAAACTGTATAATTATATAGGTATCCCACAAAAACATTACCGTAAAACCGGAACTATTAGTTCAAATCTCCCAACTATGGTCCAAAATTAACTGTAAATATTTCGTTCAGGTGTGCCTATTATTATATCATTTGTAGGTCTTAGGCTGACGAATTAAATAAATGATTGAATAATGCCTTCTCCGTGCCGTCCTGGGTAAAAATATTGGGACTCAACGCAAAGGACCATTGGTAAAAATTGTGGACCATAGTCTCAGTATTGTACGGTATTTATATTATCTAATGATTAATTATGAAGCCCATTAAAAAACTTTTTGATTAAAGATGTTTTTTTTTCTTTTCAGCTTGGCTTCAAAGTTTGAGAAAATGCAATGTTCTACTTCCACTACTCTTCAGGAGGTAATAGTTATTTGTTATACAAGGGGGCAAAGTTGTATTTTAACGCCGAGTGTGGAATTGAAAAACGAGCAAGTGAAAGGATTCTATAGTTGAACCACGAGCGAAGCGAGTGGTTCGAGAATAGAATCCTGAACTTGCGAGTTTTTTAACACACGAGAAGTAAAATACATTTGCACCCGAGTGTAACACAAAACTTTTCCCCTCATTATAGCGAGGAAACTACAACGCAAAAAAAGCGTATATCACTGCTTCCAGTAGTTCCACAGGTGGTAAATCATCTTTATTACTAATAGATTCACCTACTTTTATCAATTTGAAAGCAGTTAATTCGACTTTATTCAAGGTCAAATTACTTTACCCACTAGTGGATAAAATGCGTTTTTACCCGCTGGTATTGAAGGACAAAACACGTGTTTCCGAGCTAGTGAGGGGAAAAATAATAAATGTAATAAAAATAAAAACTCTACATGATTGTATTAATTGAATTTCATTTGAACGGCTTATATCTTGATATTCTTTATCCTACAAAATGTATGTACTGCAACAAGTGTAAAAACGAAACCCAAAAACTAACAATTGTTTATAGCGCCATCTAGCATAATATTGTGACATCAGGTGAATGTGGGGAAGTGAGACTGGTTGTTGAGGTGTCGAGTTTGTTAAAGCTGTTTGATTTCTATTCAAACTTATAGATGGCGCCATGGTGATTGAATTGTGATCGCGAAATTTGCGAAGTTCTGAACCTGTCTAATTAATACATTTGGTAAAAATAAAAACCCCGCCCCTACTGAACATTTAAGGTGGCATTAATTTTGATACAAAAAATATATTTTATTGTAAAAACATGTGCTGACTACCCCTTTTGGAAAAACAGGTGTGAGTTTATGTAATAAGTTAATAATATATTATGACTTATATTTTAGCAATATAATAAATTAAGTAGTACCATAGATTTAGAATTATTAAACTTAACTTTAATTCTAACAGTTGAACTGTAATTCTGTGAGTAGTATTTTATTAGTACAGCGCGGGTATTTTTTTTATAAGTATAGGTAATTCCAGTATGCGCCTTCTAGCAGATAATAAAATGGCAGCATGATAAAATTGCGTTGTAAAATATTCGGTGACTATGTTAATTTCGATAAGTATTTAATTTAGCCAACAAGCCACAACCAACCCTCTTCTATTTCTTCATCATCTAAATACGAGATAAATTCGAATAATGAGCTCCCTTCCCACCAATTACGCACACATAACTACTACATATCCTGAGTATCCTGACAGATCTTGGACGAGTTTTTTCCACGCCGGCGCGAGCGCAGTGCACACACGCAAACAACCAGCCAATCAGGTGCCAACTTCATTCAAAACTACACGCGACATGCAACTGTCTTAAACCTAACTTCACTCCTTTCGTAAGCTAAACACCGTATGATCGGTACGCGCAGATGACGTTCGCTATAACAATTGACAGTTTTAAGTTTGTTTAGATTGTTTTATAAGTGACTGTTGACAAAACTGTGTGGCTATTAATCTTTAAGTCGTGTTTTAATTCGCATTGTGTTTGTGTTGAAGTGTGTGCATTGTGTACTTTTAGGTTTTGTGCGTGTTTTTGGATAGTGTTTTCGGTTATTGAGGAAGTAAACAGTAAGTAATCGTTCATCTTGATAAGAATTTATTATTTTACAACACTTATAACTTACGTAGTTATTTGGGCTAAGTATTATTTCCAGATTATCACAGGAAATTCACTATCAGTCACCAATTAGAGCTAATTAGGAATAACACGAGTAACAACGAACCGACTTTAGAATAACAGAAAAAATACAAAAAATGCAGTAACTTACATATTGCATCAATGCTCTTTATTAAGCTTAAGAGGTATCGGTACAAATCGATTAACCTTATCCGATGTCGTAACTCGATCAGGGACTTTCTTCGATCCTTTGCGCTTTCTTTCCACGCTGTACGGGTCGAGTGGCCAGTTTTCATCCGATTCCCCTGACACCTCGACGGTGTCGCGTCTTCTTCGTTTCCCGGAGACGACACCAAGTTGAAGTAGAACCGGGTTGGTGACCAGGGCGGCAGCAGCGCCTAGGAGGGCGATGCCGGCTATGGGCCATAGCAACGCTTTTGTGGCCAGCTGTGAAACAAGTGAATTTATTGGCAGATGTTCGGTCAGCTGGCCATTTAAAAAAACCGGCCAAGTGCGAGTCGGACTCGCCCACCGAGGGTTCCGTACAAACTTTCTTTCAAACTACCTAGTAAAAATAATCTTATATTTTCATATAACTCTAATGACTTGACTAGAAGACAAAAGTATAGGCACTAATGAGTATTATTGTGAATAGCGCCATCTCCCGGTCAATTTGCTAACTAATTTGCGCGACCTGGTTTTTCAGGGATAATTCTTTATAATGTTAACCGATTTAAACAGATTTTACTTTATTGGACAGAAGATGGTTTACGTAACATCTCGTATTACGTATTAATTTGAAGTACGATATACATCCGCAAGGGTGGGTAAATTGAAAGTAAAAATCTGAAAAGTTTTTTGTGAATTAAAAAAAAAGTATTCAAAATATAAACACGATTATATTTTTCCTGTAATATTTAGCATAAAACAAATGTTTACTAAAATTTTCATAATTTTTCGTTGGTAAACTTCGGAGATAAGGGGGGGGGGACGGTATTTTTTTTTACATTTTCCTTCAAACTTCTTTTTTTTTTTCCACAACAAAAAAAATATAAAAAATAGCTTATTTACGTTCAATTTGAGCTCTTTCCAACGATACCCCACTTGACCTAGTAACTTGAAATTTACAGTTTGCCCCCCTTTCATTTTGGCCATTTTCTACAATTAAAATTAATATATTTAAAAAAATTATACTTTCTATTTGTAGAGGTTTACAATGTTCATAACTATTCCAAATTTCAAGTTGATAGCATTAGTAGTTCTCGAGATATTTAGGAATGTGATAGACGGACAGACAGACGGACAGAGTCGCACCATAAGGGTTCCTGTTGTACCTTTTTGGTACGAACCCTAAAAAGAAGTTGGTCCTTTGGTCAAGGTGCCTCGTTGTTTTATTTAGGGTTCGATAATATTGTGTGTATCTTAGTGTAAAATAAAATAAAAAAATACATTACGTGAGAGAGGTAAGTATTCTACAGTTCGGTGCATTCGGCCCATATTTGTGGTCGAATGTGTATTTGCGTCACAAAGTTGACTTTTAATGAGATAGTGAGATTCAAAGCACATTTGATTTGACCAACAAATTGGACAGTTATACCTAACAATAATACCTAGAAGTTTATTAAAAAAACATAAATATATTTTCGGAATACCTACCTACCTATCGTGTAGAAGGGGTTTAGGGGCATTGACCTCAGATAGGTAGGTGGTACCAAGTACCTACAATTCGTTTAGGTCAAACTTACAACTATAAATGTAAGGTACCTACAGCGGGGCAAATCTCGACTGGGGGGCAAATGTAACTGGTCCATTTTTCCATGTTTTACAATATTTGCATTATTAGAGTGTCCACTGTCCACCAGATATATAAGGTAAGCGTGTTCAGCGGATACATGTAGAACTCAACATCATATTCATAGTCTAATAATGGAAAACATGGATCAGTTACAATGGCCCCCCGTCGAGATTTGCCCCGCTGTACCTTACTAGCATTGTCCAACAGGAATAATTTGATATTAGTATGGAAACGGATTAAATCGCGTATAAATTTAAAATTCATCCCGACGTTTTGAACTCTTTACAGCGTTTTAAATTCATTATACGCGATTTAATCCGTTTCCATAGTTTTATTTCATGAGTAACTATCTCGGTAACCGAAGACAATATTATGATATTAGTATTTTTAACCAATCACTGATAATTGTAACTGCCCTGTCACGTTTTCATATGTGTCGCTTAACTTCAAACTTGGGTAAATCCATTCTGCTTTAAGGTTGAATATATAAAAAATATAATATTGATCTGAAAGATAATCAACCGTATAGCAAAATGGATTTACCCAGGTTTGAAGTTAAGCGACACATATCCATACCAAAATAATCAAACATCCGATCCAAAACTCCCTTTCTAAATTCAAATCTACGGTTCGTGCTACCCACTAACTTCCTATGCAGCTGCTTGATCCCACACAGTATCCTGTTTGTGTTTAGGCGTTATTTATGCAATGTTTCGAATATTTATTATATTTACGACGATATTATCCCTTTGAAAACAATAGTGTGCAGCCGTTTCTACTACCTTTTCGGGTAGGTTCTTTAAAACTAACTACCAAACTAAATACTACCCAACTAGTTACTAACTTTTGCCCTTTCGGTCACGTTAAATTCGAAAATGGCGGAATACTCCATACAGCCTGGTTTGTGTAACATCCACCCCCAATTTTAGGGAAGACGAAGTGGAGGTTAGAAAGAGACAAAAAGTAGCCTACGTCGCTCTCCATTCCTATAACTATCTTCACTTAAAAATCACGTCAATAAGCATTTTCAGAATTCGGGACCTCCCAATTAGCGTAAGTTGTTAACAAAAATTAACTCACTGTCCGTTTTGTGACGATAATTAAGCATGAAATTTCTATAAAAAAGTAATTACATAAACTTTAAGAAGTCGACTGTGGGATATGAGTTAAATTGTGGCGTAGGCGACAGGCTGGCAACCTGTCACTGCAATGTCACAATTTGGATTTCTTTCAACCCTTTTTTGCCAAGAGTGGCACTGAAACTTAGTAGTTCATGTGCTCTGCCTACCCCTTTATGGGATACAGGCGTGATTATTATGTATGTATGTATGTACATAAACTTTAAGCGATAATCTACATTCAGAATGTGAAAAAAGTAAATTGTTAGACAGATTTCATGCTTAATTGTCGTCACAAACTGACAGCGAGTTAATTTTTATTAACAACTTACGCTAATTGGGGGGTCCCAAATTCTGAAAATGCCCCAATTCGTGAAAACGGTCTAACAAACAGACACACACATGTACGGATTATGAAGAATTTGTAAAAAAAGACTTATTACGAAACTGATAATGTACCTAGCTAAAAGAGCATATCTTGAGCTAGCAAGTAAAATTTAAAAACGAGACTTTTTAAAATTTTACTTGCTAGCTCAAGATCTATACACTTTTGATTTATCGTTGGGGATAGGAATGCTCTTAACACCTAAGCCACGAAAGGAAGTTTCTAGACTTTCGAAATAACATCATCAAATACCGCTTTATAGATCGTATTTCGCTGACACTGATCATCTCATAAGCAACAAACTTATTGAGTTAGGATATGTAATGTGTTGTCAACTTGTCACAGAATCAGGAAACAATGAGATGCTGAGCAATGAAGAGCGGAACGGTCACGCTATCTCGAGACACCATAATGACAAAACAAAGACACTATTCATAATATGAGAGGTAGCAGTCAGTTTAGGAGCAACTTTCATTCAAGGATAAAAAAAAGACATTTATTCATGACGCTCACAAACACGTACGTACATGTACACAAGAAAAGAACAAAAAAAAAACAGAGAACAGAACATTAAGTGCGCATCACGAAATGGACCCAACTCGGCATGATGTTAGCTGGAAGCCAGCGCTGCTCTTCCGTAGGAAGGAGGATGGATACAATACAATACAATACAATACTCTTTATTGCACACCTTGATAAAATACAACAATACAAAACAAGGAAGAAACACGAACAAAGGTAAACAACAGGCGGTCCTGGATCCTGGATCTGGATGGATCCTGGTTGGTAAAGGATAAACAAATCTGACATAATCTCATGGACGAAAGAATCCTAGTAGGCGATTTCTTGCGCAAAACACTTTCTTAGAAGTTGATTGGATACAGTTTTTACCGGAGCGAAACGATTTTATTTAAGTGCTTTATTATTCTTGCTTTAATTAGGTAGGTGCGTAATTCAGTGTGTCCAACATTTTGATATTATTATGTGTTAAAAATTCAAAGTTTTAGGCATAGCTTAGCCATTTGAACATTATACGTGTTCGTATTTCAAAAATTCCGACTCCATCACCCATACTATTCCAAGTATTCCACCTTGGAAATATATTTCTTTACTTAGCCAATTTTTTGTGTTCCACTGCTGGGCTCCATTTCTAACTACCGCCGAGAATACAATCCATACTTAAATATTTATTATAAATGGGAAAGTGTGTGTCTGCTTGTTGGCCGTCAGTTACGGCAAAACGGAGCGGCGAGGAGCGACGAGTTAACGTGATTTTTTAAGTGGAGATAGTTGAAGGGATGGAAAGTGACATAGGCTATATTTGTCTCTTTCTAACTCCCCACTTCCCTAAAATAGGGGGTGGAAGTTTGTATAGAGAATTCCGCAATTTTCGAATCCAACGCGAGCGAAGCCGCGGAAAAAGCGAGTTTAAGCATAAATAAATAAATTAATAGTCTATTACATGATGATGATCGTGATGTTTATGATGCCCGTGTCCCAAATGATGTCCGTAATGTCCGTGTCCGTGTCCATGTCCGTGTCCATGTCCGTGATCGTGTCCGTGTCCATGTCCGTGATCATGTCCATGATCGTAATCATGATCGTCGTGGATGTAGCCGTAACCGTGGCCGTAGGGAGACCCGTCTTCGAAATACCCGTCGTGTATTCCGTAACCTGTGAAAATACTTAATTTAAAGGCACATTTTATGATATTTAATAATTTACGTTAAGTTCTTCAACCTCTATAAAGTCTCTACTCAATCAAGACGCGATGAATAGGAACAGGTTGGGAAGATCATAAAAACCATATGGGAGATGGGAGCATCTATTGTACATTCTATATCCATCGATGACCAGTAACGTTTATGCCGGCGACCAGTGTGCGTAGCCGAATGCACAAACGCTCACGATAATATCTCTTTCGTAGCTATCTATCTCTATCGCTCTTGCGTATTGGCGCGACAGACCCAGACTACATTTCTGCGGCGTTTCGGTGGCGGTTCGCGTCGCCGAAATGCCATTCGGCTACGAGGCCAGGACTCTCAATCATGAGCAGAGATCGGACAGTTGGGTATCATTTGTTTAAACTTTCACGATTTTTACACGTTTTAAAAACTTTTAAAAAGCGATTAAGCGAGTTTTTAAGTTCTAGTGGGCATCATTTGTTTGACGTTTTCGGATTAATAAACCTTGTTAGAAATGTCGTAAAAACTCCGATCAGTAGGCAAAAGGGAGCGACCCAGAAGAGACCTATCAAGGCTATCAAGGAGTACCTTGCGTACAGGTATTTTTGAGCAACTTGATCGCTCAGATATATCTGACGGGGACTACAAATAAAAAGCAGACAAGTCCGTAGGCCTTGCTCCTGTATTATTTCGGGTTGCAAAAGATCTGGCGCTTTTAGGCGTTCAATCGAAACCTGTTCTTGTTCCTGCCGAGAACGGCTTCTGATCCGGTCGCTTAAGGATTTATATCGCTGTATTTTTATTGGCAAAAGGCACCATTGCTAAATGTAATTATCTTAGTAGAAGTGTAACTAGTTTCGTGCTTATGAACTTAATCGTCCGTGAGAATCCATCTTCAATTATTCATGGGATATATTCATAGAAGTGCTTTAACCTCGAATGTCCCGAGGTTCTTTTAAAATGACGAATTGAATTCTGCAATCGCGTTATACATATTTTGAAATCAAATAAAAGGTTCCTAAATCCTAATGCAAAACAGACTAAATCCTCTGGAATATAAGTACTCAATTTTGTTATCTGGATTTTCCCAAGGAACATTCATAGGTATTGCATATTTTCCTCAAACGAAAGCAACACGCACTTACGCAGACCTAAACCGCATTGATTCTTTAGAAGTTTGTGCTCAAGGTCCTTGGCAGCTTGGCTAACATTTTTATATTAGATTCTTTAAATCTATAGCTCAGAACCATTTGCTTATCGTTTCCCATATAGTCAACGAATGCACTTATGGCTATAGATAGACCCCTGGTCCTAGGTGCTGCGTCGCAGCCCTATTGCTGTGGCAAATGAAACGTGGAGGTCAAATCGTCCCTCATTTGATCAAAAAGATTGACCATATCTCTAATACTATTGCAATAAGAAATCCAAATCTTTCTGGGTGTAATCTTAAGCACCATGATAATTACTACCACTGCCCACTGCCCTTTCAGACGATTTATGGTGCAATGTCCGAGAGACATCGCTTTTCATGGCTAAAGAGACCTGTGCGAGAGCAACATATTTTGCCACATAAGTAGCTGACAAGGGAAGCTTGCAACCGATTGCGACGTTTCGCTATGGTGTCTTTTTAGGGTTCCGTAGTCAACTAGTTTCCCTTTTGTCAGCAAGTACCGCAAACCAGGTCTCATCGACGAACTTGCGACCATCTCCAACGCACTTTCGCCACTCCGTCCGCTTCTCCGCAAGCTTCTCCCAGTTTTGGTAGTCGTTCTTAAACGCAAATGTTAATACAGAACGTAAAATAAGCTGATCTTTTCTACTTAGTATGTCAAAAAAGTTGTGAATCTCGTCTTTATTTTAGTTAGCATTTCTCTGAAAGGTTTCTGTTTGAGAGAAGAAATATTTGTATACCTTCGTGCCCTCCATGCCCTCCATGGTCGTGATGCAGCAATCCTCGACTGTAACTTGAACTGGAGAGAGCATTGTCAGGGATCTCCTAAAAATATTAAATACATCTTAAAGTTAATAACTCTACAAGAAGCCTTAAGGTAACAAAGGGATAAAATTGGTTTTTCTTGAGGGGTAAGTTTAAAAATGTTCCGTATATGAATACGAAGCAGTGTCTATCTTATCCCGCAAAAAAACCTTCAATCATACCCCATCTAGCCTTGACAATGGTTTGTTAGCACGAGAATTGCCATGTCTTTTTATTTTTTAATAACGCCTTTGAATAATTTGTTATAACAAAATTAGTAGTAGGTATGTAACAATTATTATTTATAAATCACAAACAATACGATGTTTTATATGGCTTAAGAATAAAGATACATGTCGGATGTTTACTTAGACTTCTAGAGTTAGAAATTTATTGTAGGATAAATCAAAGAGACCCGAAAATAACCACTTTGCTGAAAAGTATTATCAGTATGCCAGTTAATTGCAAAAGGTAACAGTGGCGACCTGACGAATAATTGACCGATTAATATCATATGGTACCTGGTAAATTAGGGACTCTTTTAAGAAGGCAATAGCTCGGTATTGTAAATAATACCTAATTAATTACCTATCATCTCACATATTTTATCACAAGATCTTTTCATCCTTTCCTCGAACACTCCTTAAAAGACATTCGACGAAATTGAGGTACAATTTACTTTTTTAAAATAATTAAATCCAATTAGAAGGCCGGGCGGCACGGTCGGCTGCCTCGATACGATCGTCTGGGCAAGTGGGCACTGCCCCTTCGCACGGCCCTTTACGACTGACGGAGCCCGAGGTGTCTCGAGGCGCCTTTGACATTGTTGTTCTAAATATTATATGACACTAGCCCTCGCGCTATTGTAGACAGTAGATATTTTTGTTTGTTTTCCTCTTTTCAACATATGGGTTAATAAAAACGAGCTTTTCAAATATAATATATTTATAATATTGAGAATTTGAGATAGCTCGATTTGCGAATAGCTTTTCATCTCAAATATCAACCAATCGTGATGAATCAGATTCTGATTGCAAGCTAATTACAATAGTTTAATATGCATTTGATATAAATATTTGTTGCTTATAAGCGCTGGTGGCCTAGCGGTAAGAGCGTGCGACTTTCGATCCGGAGGTCGCGGGTTCGAACCCCGGCTCGTACCAATGAGTTTTTCGGAACTTACGTGCGAAATGTCATTTGATATTTGCCAGTCGCTTGTCGGTGCAGGAAAACATCGTGAGGAAACCGAACTAATTCCAATAAGGCCTAGTTGCCCTTCGGATTGAAAGGTCAGATGGCAGTCGCTTTCGTAAAACTAGTGCCTACGCCAAATCTTGGGATTAGTTGTCAAAGCGGACCCCAGGTTCCCATGAGCCGTGGCAAATGCCGGGATAACGCAAGGAGGATGATGATAAATATTTGTTGCTTATTACTGTCTTGAATGGGTAAGTGTTATGTTTTTAAACTACAAATGCATATTCACAAATCATTATCGTTTATGCACGTGACTTAAATGAATTAGAATCACGCGCACAAATACATAACAGAACTATCGGCTAACAAAAACTTTGCAATCCTTATTAATTAAACGAGTGCATTTACATACATTATAGAAAAGGTTAAAAAAGTAAAATGAAGTAGATGGATGCTCCCTTTTCTCCTTGATTAAAATTTTAATTGATCAACCTAAATATAAGCCATTCGCAATATCACGGAAATGATCTTTTTATTATTATTTTCAAATATCTGTTACCCTACCAGCTACCAGGAACCCATGAATCAGCAAGAGATCAGCCTTGATTCATCTATACCGAGAATCTGATACTAACAGTTCGAGGCCGCCGTCACGGGAAAGTATTCCCCGCTATGCCGCGGTGTGATCCCACTTAGTGCGGCAAATTGCTGTGAATGCTGGGAATTTACACATTACAATGATACCATTGATTTATAGAACATTTTGAGTGTAAGCAGCTTAATTTGACTTTGAGGTTTGTAAGAGATTGTAGTCCTGATAGCAAATTATGATCCTATTTATTTATTATTCCACGAGCAATACCTAAACAATAACCTAAAGAAAAGGTATTAGATTTTTACAGCACATAAACTTTACACCCCATTACTTAACAACAAAAGCTGATTCAGTTTAATTCGCACTTTCAATTCAATTTTGCTTTACTACCAGGACTTCGGGCACGTATGATACTATGATAGAAGGATTTAAAATACAATATTTTACTGAGAGCATAGCCAAGATGGCAATAGTTTTTTATGACGCTACAGATGTAGAGGTAGTGCGAAAAGATTTGCTTTCGTATTGTTACGGAAACGGACGAACGTGTCATGCTATTTCAGTCAGTCTCAGTACAAGATGTACTGACATTGACTGAACTAGCATGACAAATACAGGTATACAACGTTTTCTGAAAAATACGAAGGAAACCCTTTTCGCACTACATATATAGGTACAGTCGCCATCAGATGTATAAGAGCGCCCGAGGTACTCACAAATATCTGAATACGTCTCTAACTTCATGGCAATAGAGGCGTGTTTACATATTTGTGAGCACCTCGGGCGCTCCGATATATCTGATGGTGACTGTACAAGCCTTCCTCTACAGTGCTTTGCCACTGTCAACCCGGTACCTACGTCTCAGGTTAGCGTTTGATGATACTCTTATCATCTTGGCTCTCTAGTTTGACACGATGCGTTCACGAATACAATGTTCATCCACAGTCATACAAATTAAAACTTTATTTCGACTGTACTTGTACAGTTGACTCACACTTCCGCCGACAACTTATCAGGAATGTGGCCCAGTGATATATTCCCACAATTCTACATTTGAAATGCGATGAATGGACTAAGTGTGACGGTAATTACTAAACCGCCGCTATTATAAGCCTACGCGAGAATCTAGACTTAATAACAGCCTATTTACCTAGGGTCAATTCCTTGGGTGTAATTGCATCCTTCAAGTTGCGACAGTTATTAAATTAGTTGCAATTAAAAATGGAATGTCATATTAAAACAAAAGCAAGTGGTGATTTACAGTTAGGTAAGCTTAGGCTTCAGACACACTTGTAAATTTTACTTACGTAAGGAGCAAAGCTGTAAATAGCTATAATAGACGCGTATGCGGCGTATGTTCTGTTCTGTAGTAAAGCTGTGTCCCTACTAAAACTTACTCAAGTGCATCTCAGGGTTTACAGTTAGTGCGTTTTCACATTATCCGATCCGATATCGGATGTCGGAAGAATTTCAAAGGCAAAAATCAAATATGGCGGCTTAAATGTATGGGTCTGTCTATCTAAGTGCGTTTTCACATTATCCGATATCGGATCGGATAATGTGAAAACGCACTTAGGGTTAGTAGTGTTAGTACACAGCTGTGACAGTGCAGGATGTCTTTTAGGAACGATTAAATATGAGCACAGAGGTTACTGGTTACGTGTTGTAATTTCTAAGACAAGCCTCGTTCACTTGTGGTTGCGATAGTACGCAACTTTAGTACCTATTTTATATAAATTGTCACTACCAGTGAGTTCCTGTAATTGGCTTCCTGTATCTACTGTGTCTTATATACTTATGTCATAGCTGTTGGATCTCCAAATAACTATAAATGAATAAATACTATTTCAAAATAGTACTGAATACGAGTTGTACGAATTAGGCTTTAGTTGCTGTAATTAGAAATCTTACCTTAAACCGTATTGGGTTGCGAATGGGAGCAAAACTGGCATATCTGCCTACCTCTTCCTTCTGTAGGGTTTTCACATTACTTGAGTTCTAAAATAAATAGATAGAACTATTAATAGTAATTAGACTCTATAGTCGATCCGGCATAAAAAAACCAAGTTTTTTTCAGTATGCATGCAATTATAGACTTCATGAAAGAAAATAAGTAATACGAGACAACCAAGACTGAAGGAATATAATTTGGTTTTAAAGGCTTTTGTCCTTCTATAATGTCTGTATTTTTCTTTTTCAGTTATGTCTTTTATGCTTTTTTGTATATTTTAAAGAATGTCATTAGGTACATACATAAGTGTTGTACTTACATCATCCTCCTTCACATAATAATCTCTTATGTTCGCGTTGAAAACATTATTCGGAAGCTCCTCACATCTCACAAAATTGTTCTCAATGTACACAAAATTCAACAACAGAATTCGCAAAAGGAATTCCCCAGATACACCACACATAGTAAAGTCCACCGCAGTAACTCACAGGGCACGACAACTCGCAAGAAATATTGCCTGGGATCACAATACATAGCGAGCTGCCACTTCATATTGTATTTTATAAAATGTATGAAAGTGGGGGTTGACAATTTGATAGGTCTAAACAATGGTGTCGTCCGAGGTATCGCTACAGCCCGTTGGTTCTTGCGTAGCCGTTTCACTAGCTTTGTTCGTAATTTATAATGATGGTCATGTTTGTCGGGATTGTTTCACGGTGGATGAGTCGCAGACTTCGAATTGAAAAACCGGATCTCAAGTATCTGAAGATTTGCTTAACTTGAGGTTAACACTTTCACAATCAAGAACCCGCCTGCTGGGCACCCGTGAACTTTGCTCAGATGCCTAAAAACCCGCTGGGCGGCTCACAATTCTGACGTAGGGGTGCGCTATTTTTCGTCTGGTAAGGAATGTGTTAATGCTATGCTATGCTCTATGCTTGAGTGTTGATATAGACGCACTATCTGGAATCTGCGTATAAAGAATTTCCGCATATGATTATATCGCTCGAGTGCAAATGATGCATAACGCTGATGCGGGATAAGAAAAATACTGAATAATTGCTACCGTTTAGAAAGCCGTGCAGTGCATTCATAAGTTATGGGAAATTAACGCATTGAACCGATAAGTTTTTAGCTAGAACACGTATGGCTTGTATTTTAATGAGGTTTACTTGTCATCGTTAGTACCTACAATTGTAGCTGGCTGGCTGCAAACAATTGTAATCAACTTATGCAAGCCTAACTGGTTTGCCGCGACTTGAGTAAGCGAGACTTGCTATGTCGAACAGTGAATTACAAAATTATTATTACGATTCTACTGTTGTCAATAGAATTACGCCTTTGTTAGAAATGACTGTGATAACGCACTTGTAAAAAAACTCAGTAGGTACATATGGAGCTACTTTATCGCAATAGTGCGAAAAGTGGGATACTTTTTGGCTACGTCGAAAGTGTCGAAACTTCAAAGGGTCATAATGTACTGAAAAAAGTCGTACATTACACGAGCGAAGAGGAAATTCGTAACTCGTGTCCATTCAAAACACTTCTTTTGGATGTGTTTTAATTTATCCCCACTCGTTTAGAACTTCCTCTTTTCCGCACTTGTACTGATATTTATGTAGTGCTAGTGGTAACGTAACACATAGCATCAAATACCATCCTCAGTTCCGTAGTTATAAATCTGTCAGTATTGATGAAATGATGGACGAGGCTTCAATTGTGGAAAAGATTACCGCCTTTTATGGTTGATAAACCACTACACAACCGCATGTCTTGCTTCAAACATAACTAATTGTAGTTTCTATTCTTTGATAAATCAAATTGTCAAAAGATATCAATAAATTGAGCAAGGTTTCGCATCTATACCTTGTACTTTTGGCTCTTGAAAAAAGTGTAAACAAACCGGAGCTGTCAAATTTGAGGGTTGTTTAGTAGGTAACGTTTGGTTCCTGATTTTTTTTCTCTATTTAAAAATAAATTGAGTTCACTACTATTTTCCATTTCATTCCACTAACATGTAATTTCGTTTAATTTGACGAAACATAATACACCTTCATGAATACAAGCTTATCGTCATTACATTTAATTAACATAATTATTTTCTTCAGGAAATCTTCAACCAAAAAGTACCCAATTTGGCAGAGGTTTAAAACTCATGGTTGCATTTTAATTTGGGTGTAACACTTACGCGATTTTTAATTTTATCTGACATTTTGACATTCTTGTTATCAATCATCATCATCATCATCATCATCTGTTCCAAATTTGATATTTGTGTTTTCAAGCTTCCGTTTCTCCGTATGAGATGATGATTGTTATATTTCTGTATTTTTTTATACTAGATGGTAGTTTAGTTGATTCAGTAATATTTATAGGTACCACACTAAATTTTGATGAAATACAGAGAAATATAAAAAAGCAATAGAAATATAATTAAGATTATCTGTGCATGAAATAATAAAATATGAAAAAAAAAATATGTCGTTCTATTCTATGTGTTTAATGGTGAAAACATATGTATATTTTTAAGTAAAACGCAATACTTTATATATACGTTATTTTATTGTGGTGAGGACGATGACGATGATGAGGATGAAGACGAAGATGATTCTGTCACATTTATTATTATTCTGTCGGCCAAATCGTCAATCTTGTTGTCTAACTCTTTCATTTTCTTCTCTTCCTTGATGACATGCTCTTCGCATCTTCTCCAGTTTTCTGGTTTCACATTAGCAATGTGCGTTTGCCGACCCATTATAAACTTGTAATTACACTCGTCTTGTCGAATTGTACATGTGTATTTGGTAAAATTAAGCGAAAGTAGGTATATGTTTTTGGAATGGAACGGACTATAGTAGTGAGCTCAATTACTTATTTTTAAATACGAATATTTTAACAGGAACCAAACGTTAGTGATAAACAACTATTTGACGGTTTGTTAACAGTTTTTTAAATACCTATAAATACAAGGAATCGTATTGTTACTCTCACCTTACTTACCATTTATGCGTTTATAATCATTAATATTGGCTCACCATGAATAAAAAGTACCAAGTAAGTAGCGACCTACAATTTTGTTCTTCGAAAGGTTCACTACCCCTGGAACTGTCAAATTTGACGGCTCCGGTTTGTTTACACTTTTTTCAACAGCTAAAAGTACAAGGTATAGAAAAAGCATCCAATCCACCCAATTTTACATTGTAAAATTGTACTCAAAATAGGTTTTCTCTGCCATTGTTCTAGTGTCCAGAAGCAATCTACTTCTAGATTCTTTGATAAAATAAAAGACATCAAATTGAGGTTCAATAGCATTCTGAATTCCTAGCAAATCACCTTCGGGAGAACATATAAATCTAGATAGCCCACCACCTCAACATTACGGGAACGAAAGTCGGTTTTATTAGTTTTAAATTATTTATTTCGCCACAACAGATTTACGATTGGCAACACGATATATCAGCGGCCCGCCAATAAAATTCGATTTAGCGTAGATATAAGTAATCTGGAAAAGGCACACCGTATACCGTAAAAATTGTTGCAAACAATGCGCAAATTAACTTTAAGTTCAAGTTTCAGAATCGCGACGTTTTATTTCTACCAGCGAGTCGGGGAAATCTGTCCAAAATCCCTAAGTCTCGTCAATGAATATTCAGTAATTAGACTAGAAATTTATTGGTCTACACTCCACCCACGAAGCGAAACGAATGTGTACAACGAACAAGTGTGACGCACCAATAATCATATCAGGTAAATTTATTTAAATTTAAACTGGTTAGTGTAAACGCTGTCAACATACAGAGGGCACTCCTGGCAGGCAAGTATGGTCGTACGATAAATGATAAAACATCTGGCCGTCCCTATTGCACTATTTGTTAGTAACAGGACCACAAATATCTGGGTTCAGTGTCTGATTTCTTAAGCTGATATATAAAAACTCCAAAATTTGCTCAACGTTCACGTTTGTAACGGCTGAAATTGGTGCTGTATTTCTTAAGCCATACCTAATGAAAGACCGGACCTTTGATGAACAATCCCACATACAGAGAACCCAAGACTGTAAGGACGAGTACTAAAACTAGTTCTGGCTGGGCATAAGGGCACTTGTATCAGTGTTATTGCCTGATATCGCTCAGTGCAAGTTTAGCCGAGCCACATCCAGTACATTATATCCCCTCGCAATTTCTAGGCTTCGCCCCGCAGGTAGCGTTCAAGCCCCCTTTATTTTACGATCTTAAATTCTTCAGAAGCTCCATAGGTGAAAAAACTGGTGTGTGCACGAAATTGCGAGGGTAGCAAGGTAAATGGCCCACAGATAAATCCCTGGGGTGGATTAATGTGCCGTACGATTTTAAATTATTTCCTAAATTGTTTTTATTTAATTTATTATTGGTTTGTACTTGCTGTCGAGTGTTCTTGAAGTTAAGGTACCTTATTTTACTTTCGCCATGTTTATGATATATTTAATACCTATAGATGGCCAAGCAAATCTTGGCACTAAAAAACCGGCCAAGAGCGTGTCGGGCCACGCTCAGTGTAGGGTTCCGTAGTTTTCCATATTTTTCTCAAAAACTTTTGAACCTATCAAGTTCAAAACAATTTTCCTAGAAAGTGTTTATAAAGTTCTACTTTGTGATTTTTTTCATATGTTTTAAACATATGGTTCAAAAGTTAGAGGGGGGGGGGACGCACTTTTTTTTTCCTTTGGGAGCGATTATTTCCGACAATATTAATATTATCAAAAAATTATCTTAGTAAACCCTTATTCATTTTTAAATACCTATCCAACAATATATCACACGTTAGGGTTAGAATGAAAAAAAATATCAGCCCCCACTTTACATGTAGGGAGGGGGTACCCTAATAATTGTTTTTTTCCAATTTTTATTTTTGCACTTTGTTGGCGTGATTGATATACATATTGGTACCAAATTTCAGCTTTCTAGTGCTAACGGTTACTGAGATTATACGCGGACGGACGGACGGACGGACGAACAGACAGACAGACATGGCGAAACTATAAGGGTTCCTAGTTGACTACGGAACCCTAAAAATGGCGTTAATATTTTAAAATTGTAGGGCGAAGGTTTATTGTCCCAAATAAAATTTGATTTTCGCGCCTGTTTTAAGTGACAAAATTTGCTTGACCGTCCTTGGTTTAAATCGTACTTTTTGTGAAGCGAGCGGTGTTTTTACGTTAGACGCAGTTTTGAGCTCATGCGATCAAGGGATCTATGGTAAAATTGATAAGGGCAATGCGCTTACCGCCGCCTTGTGTCATTTTATAAATTTCGCATTCAACGCTCTGGTAATAGCATAAAACAACTACGCTCTCAAAACTATGTAAAATATTCTGATTAATAAAAACACTGATTTTATCAAAGATAATCTTTTACTCGAAATAGAAAGGCCCGGTTTTGCTTAGAAGACGATCCATTGTTGGTCGTTCGTTTTTATGTTATATTCTTAACGGGCAATTAGAGGGTTTTCTAATTAGTGATTAGGCTTTATTATATGATTACTCGGCTTAAACTTTGGAGATTTCTTGAAATTTTACAATTTTGACCATAACGGGTGAACGGGATCACTTGATTTGATGTTTAAACGAGAGATGAGAGCCAAATGAAAATATTTTAGGTAGTAAAAGGTGTCAAACAAAGCTTGACAAACAGTAAAAAGTCTAGGAATAGTTTTATTTTAACACTTTTAAGTATTACTTGAAAACTAAACAATAATTATATTTTTTTATAAAATGTAAACATTTGTACTGATTCCAAGTTTTCATCAAGATGTTTTAACAGGTTATTTCTATAAAATTCACACGCCTTTGACTAAACTTCGACATTAAAACTTTTGAGCTTATCCATGACAAAAACGGAACCTCATTGCATTAAGGACCTTTCAGACATGAAACACCACTAGGGAATGCAAACCGGTAAACCGGTTTACCGGTTTACCGGTAATTTTGGCAAATTTGGCTTCGGTAAATTACCGGTAATTATATTCCAAAACCGGTTTTTTACCGAAAATTAAATTTTCTTAAAAATTACTACAAAAAGCACTTCTTCCGCAATTTCTTCTTAAATAAACACTTATAGATACTTCTGGTAAACACTTCATTTAGCAAGAATTCGTTTTCTCCGCGAAAACGAATATTTTTTGTATCATTGCTATACTATAGTGTGGTATTGAAAGCATGTCTGTTATATCTTACCCACTGTAATACGTCGACAGTTATAGGTGCGAGAGGGATGAATGGTTGTCGTTTCATAAACGTACCTATGTCTGCCGACATGTTTCGTGTCATATGGAAACCCATCATCAGGCATGAGTTTTCGCAGCGGCTAGAGTCTGTGCATTCCAGCCTGCACTGTGTGTGCCTGCATTGTCGGTTCCAAGATAAAAAATCTGATTTCTATAAAACCAACAACTGTGGAATGTGGACAATCACTATCCACAGTTGGTTTTATAAACTCCAAATTTAGACCCCGAATGAAGGATAAGACCATTAATTCACTCATTATGACATAAATATTTGATAAGCGTTAACGATAAGACCCCCTCCTCCTCGCATTGGTATCTTCGTTGCTGAGGGTCGGTCGTGAAGTCCCAATAGAATCAATTTTATTCTGACTTTCTGTTCCGGATCTGAAGTTGGGTGTAGAGGGTGGAAGGGATCTCATCTGTCCATGTTGTTGGATTGCGGCGTCTGCGACCTCTGGATCCTTAGCCATCACCCTTGCCAGTAATGATTAGTTGCTCAAGGTTGTGGCCTTTTTCCCTCCAAAAACTCCAAAATTCTACGTAAACGTTGATACGGAAAGCAATCCAGGGTATTTGCAAAATCTTCATCTAGCACCACATCTCGAAAGCGTCAATGCGGTTGCAGCCTTTTTCAGACTCCAAGTCTCAGCTCCGTAGCTGAAAATGGAGAAAAATAGAGCGCGTAAACCAAACCGGTTTTGGTTTTTCTAGAGACATGCGGTTCTTAGGAACCAATAATTATGGATATAATCCTTGTAGCTGGGACTCTTTTGGCCATTCCTATGCGTATTCTGATTTCTTTTTCAGAAGAACCGGTATTGTCGATGTTTGCGCCGAAGCATATGAAGTCATCTACTGTTACTGGCCTAAGAGCATCTGTGTGTTGTATCTACCTACCACAATCCACCACCATGAGCTTGGTTTTTACTGTGGTTAATCTTGAGATCCATTTCCAGACGGATGCGTTCCATTTTACCGGTGATATCAACCATTTCCGCTTCACTGGCGGCCAGAAATTGGTGTTATCTGCCTATCGAAGATTAGTTATTTTGGTGCCCACCAATGATGATTCCTGCCTCCCAGCTTCCGCAGGTTCTTCTGATGATATATTCACCGTACGCAGGTGACGGGAAACCTTATCAACACCTTTCACAAAAGTAAAAGGGCTCGATGTTTCTCTGTCGATTCAGTTTCCTTTTTCAACGGAGTTTCAATGAAAGCTACCAATTATGCTTGATGTCAAAACGATGCAGTCAAAGGCTTTGCTATAGTCGATGAAGCAGAGGATCATCGAAGTACTTAATTCGTAAGCCAACTCTCTCAATGGACGTACATTTAGGATCTGTTCGCACCTTTGCCCTTGACGAAACTTGCCTGTTTTTGCGGGATCTGCCAGTCCAGGATGTGACATAACCTGCTGTGTAATAGCACTTTTGTGGCGTGGGATATAAGAACCAGGGTCCTGTAGTTGTCCTTTACAAATACGTGATATTTCAATAATCTGTGATGATTTCTAGTGTCTTAGTTGATTTTATCGAAGATGATTGCTAAGTAATTGTAAGATTTAGCATCTAAAATGTATTTATTGTTTGTAACAAAGACATAAAACCTGCTTTTTTCAAGATTTCATTAATAATTTTTGTCTTTTGAAAGTGGTAGTTTAATGAACACTACTAAAAAACTACTTAAATATCGATTTTGACGGAAAATATTGATTTTTCATGAAATAAAATAAAAACCGGGAAATTACCGGTTTACCGGTTTTGGCGACGCTATATCGGTAAATTACCGGTTTTGAAAAACGACCGGTAATTGCATTCCCTAAACACCACATTTAAGTTCCTGCTTCAATTTTAAAATACAAACAACCCCCAACTCCATAATCGTTACTCAACAAATCGGAAAACCATGTCTCACCAAATCCCAAGCATTACATCGATCAATGTCTCGTGACATCAAAGAACAGAACGGAGCCTAAGCAGGTGCCAAGATAGATGGCGCTCGAATCGAGTATCAATAGCGTATTTACGCGATACGAGATTACGTCACAGCGTTTAGAAACCGTTTGGTTTGAATGATCGAATCTAATTCGAATTTTGAATCGATGGTCGTAATGCCGAGTCCACACCATCGATTTGAAATAAGAGAAGATCATAATTCGTAACAACACTACTTCAAGAGATGGCTTTTTGATCCTTTAAAAGTACAGCGGAGCCTAAACAGGTGCCAAAGTAGATGGCGTTCGAAATCACGGCATTAATGATTATCGCACTGTGCACTAAACCTTGAGTCCTGGGTCAGCTTTTGTTAAATGATTCAATTCTCTAAACCTTAACAGGGTGAATTCCAATTAATTTGTAAAACGATAAAAATTATACGAGATACGACTAAATAAATTCCAAGGGTAAGTAAGTACCTTATGCTGATTTATTTAAAACACATATCGTCTACACGTAATTTTTATGCTAATTCATAGGCTAATGGGATTATTCAAAGTTAACAATTCAAAAATGGAGCAATTTCATGAAAGACTTAAAAAAATATTCTTAACTCAGAGTTGTCGGTGTGTACTTACCTAATTGGTTAAAGGCCATTAAAATAACAGAGTATGGTGGCATGTTGAATCAACAGATTTTTATGTATGAGTCACTCGGAGAGTGTTTAGATTTAGAGTTGTCTTAGAGCTGTAAATGGGTTATATTTCTGTTTTGGGAATTGAGTGTAATGTAAACGAGTTTAGTGTTAACAACCACAGTGTTTGTGTTTGTCTAAAATAAATTAAACGGCAATTGATAGGCGTTTTGGTTTCAGGTACAGTTTTGTAAAAAGTTACCCTTCGATACATTTAGGTAGGTACCTACATTATTCGCACTTTAACGCACCCGACTGTACAAAGTACAATATAATGATCAGAATGAACAATAATTGATACATAGATATACATAGTCCTAAAAGGGGTAGGCAGATCACATGAAACTTCTTAATTTTTAGTGCCACTCGTGCTCTCTTTGTGATAATTATTGCTATGAATTGTTTGTGAACTCGACTGAACAAACCCCGGGGGTTTTGAGTGCGGCAATAATTCTGTGTGGATTTATTTCTAACTTTGTTTTGTTGTGAAATAAACTCCAAATAGTCCAAATATGTTAAGAATTTTTTTATTTAGATAGTGTGAAAAATCTTCGCCCAAAACCCCGGAGTACGCTCATGAATACATTCCTCGTCTAGATGACGGATGCATTTGCCGATGACTCCCCAGCAATATGAGTAATGTGGGCTGAAAAATGCCGTTATCATTGATTCATATATTACTTCGTAAGGATATGGCATATGGGCACCAAAAATGGTGCCAGCACGAATTCGAGCCAAACAAGAATGCAGTCTATGCGACCAATCGCGCGCGTGATGCGAACTCTTCAACCAATCGCCTTATAAGCTTATAACGTATTTATGATGTTCTACCTAATACATAACTCCGCATAGATAGTCATATAGAGTCTAAGAAAAAACAGGTACACAGGAACCATCAAGAAATTCAAGAAGTACCTTGGGTTGATTCTCGGCTAGATGGCGCTAATATTAATATTTGACAATTTTATCACATATCAATTTAATAATATTGGCCAAGTTGTCAACACTGAGACTGAGGTTCAATCGTTTTAATACTGTGCCGAGAGATGGCAGTCTATGCACTGTGACTACAGATTTTACTTTGACACTCATTATCGATATCAGTGGTGGGCAAACTTTTTCTCTTGGGGGCCAAAACTTGAAGGAATTTTAGAGGAGGGCCAGATTAAAAGCAAAAAGGCATTCTTACTGGCCATATCACATACTATTTTGAAGTACCGGTGGAGGGTCGGTAAGATACTTAATAAAATTTGGCCCGGGGGCCGTACTTTGCCCACCAGTCCCACTACTGATTAATAATCGATCCTCTTAGGTTCTACAAAGGCGCATCAAACTAGTAGGTATATTCAGTTGTAATATGAATTGCCATATCCTTACATTTGACATTTTTGTCCGTAATACCGAGTATTAACGCATCTGAATATGCGAGGGTGCAAATGTGGGCTTAAAATAGAAATGGGGTGACTTTGAGACGTCGTGCACGCAGAAAGGGTAGGCGTGTAGTGTAATGGAAGCCGTTTGAAAAATGGGTGTTGGGTGTTGACTTGATGATGAAAGGAAGATAGTATCTTGCGTTATCTCAGTTGTGTTAAAGTTAGGGGCTATTGATGATCAAATTGGTAAAAAAGACTAAAGAAATGTTCATTGGACAGTCCATAATAGTTTATAAAAAGAACTTTGTCAGGAAATAATAATTATGTTACCTATTATTGGTACTAGTAATAGCATAGCATACCATATATCATAAGAAAAAGAGTAAAAACCAAGGATTTGGTTGCAAAAAAATGCTCATTATCCATAATTCCGTAGTACTCCGAAGTTTAAGCACTCATCGACTCATCACGTCGAACTCCTCTAAAGCATGCTAAATACTCTAGTAGATATTTCGCAGATAGGTTACTTTTGCTGGCTGCCGGACGAATTTTCTATCATGTTTTCCATAAAGCAAAACCAAAATAAGGTAGGTACAGCTAATAATGTTAAATAGTAAACAAAAATTATGTTTATGTACCCTTTATCCCAACAACAAGTGTCCAAGTGATGTACAGTTTGTACAAGCATCAACATTAACTCAAGCGTAGTTACTCAACCTGACGTGCCATTAACTTTCACAAAGGTCACTCTGCCCAACCCGTAAAAACACTTTACCTTTGCACAATCGAAAAGAAAAATACCAGGAAATGCCGGGAAAAATTACCCTCGTTAAGACCAGAGGAATTGGCGTTAATAAAAAACCCTGTGAAGTAGGGTGTTGACAAATGATCAGCCTAGCTCTAATGAGACGCGCCCTGTATCACCTGATGGCGAATAAAATGGAATAAAACGCCTATCTGGGCTGTACCATGTGTTTTTAGCGTTATAGAATAAGTTGCTCGATATCGTAAAATTCGTAAAAATCACTGAAAAATTCATCTGGTGAAAGTGAACAGAGCTGCCAAACATTCACTATTCTCCACTAGTATTGACTCCCCTCTCCTGTGCAATAAGCCGAGAGGGTAATGTAGGTGTCGGGCATTCCTGTTTTTTTTTATTAATTATAAATGGGCTTACTCTTGGCCACAGATCAAAAGCAAAGACGTGGCCTACGATAGAGTGAGCTCGCCCAGAAGATGCCTGTTCACCCTAGATTTGAAGGTGGCCGGGTTATATGAGCTCGGTAATATAGCCGCCGTTTTCTTAATTTCATCCCCGTTACTACACCATAAATCGTCTGCAATGCAATAGGCCAATGATTTTCGCCTTTATTCGGTTAAGGACAGATTCTGGTTTGGGCAGATTCTGGTTACGGCAGATTCTTTTTATGGCAGATTCTTGTTTGGGCAGAAATACAATCATCGAAAAAAGTGTCTAGAACCCTAATAGAACTTTTTACAGGACTGCCCAAAAAAAAGGAGTATATTGTTATTTTATTTCATGTGTATAGTGAGCTTACCATGAGTTGTATTCGATTACGACTCTGGTAATCGAAAGTCTGCTCGTCTTGCTCCCACCAGGTGCACTGGTCCCAACGCGAGCTAGTAAACTATGAGCTATCGGCTATTTCAAAAGACAAAAGATAATCACTCCCGTGAATATAAAAGTGACAGAGATATCATAGCCGGGCTACTATAGTTCATCGCCCAGCTATGACTATGACATCTCTGTCACTTTTACGAGTATATTTACGGAAGCGATTATCTTTTGTCCCTTGAAATAGCCGATAGCTCATAGTTTACTAGCTCGCGGTGGGACCAGTGCCTAACAGATTTTGGAATAAAACATACAGGGTGCGAGAAAAACATAATTTGTGACAAACTTTTTTTATGCCATTCGATCCTATTTCCATCCAGGATCAAAAGCTAGTATGGAACCAAAAAAAAATTTCCGGTTAGAAAATCCACAAATTGAAGAAAACTTTCCCCATACAATTTGTACGAAAATGAAAAAAAAAATTGCATAATGTGATTGTTCTGATCGACTTAAAGTTTTTGGTCGCGACTGCCCAATTTCTGCCCAAACACGAATCTGTCCTAAAAAGAATCTGCCGTAACCAGAATCTGCCCAAACCAGAATCTGTCCTTAACCGAATAAAGGGATTTTCGTAACGCTGTCGTCTAACGTCGAAAACTCATAGTAGCGGTTCTGATGCCTCGCTACGCGGTTCTCACTTGTTTTTGGGGAGGAATTTTTGCGTGTTCCTCATTTAGCAAGGTAATTTGTAAATTTCAAATAAGCTTACTCGTTATGTGCTGTCATTTGTTAGATAATCCTTGGTGGAATGGAAACAGGCAAATGTCGCGCAATAGGCGCAATGATGTTCGAATTACAGGCCTATAATCCAATATTGGATTATCCGGATTAGTCTAACTAATTAATTATACAAAATTGTGTGCTGTTCGCGTCATGTTTTATTCACTGTATACTAAAATTGATCGGCTAGGCGAGACGGCTGAACTAAAACTTAAACCTTATTGGCAAAATTTCAAAATCTATTTTACATGAACACCGTATTTGGATGCTGATACGCAATAATGTGTTATTCCACATGAGTTTTGCAATAAAATGTCAACTTTAATCGTCAAATTTTTGAGTTGACAATGACATCTTATTGCAAAATGCATTTGGGATAACACATTATTGCGTATCAGCATCCATTTGTAGGTAGGTAACAAACACTACACATGTCCGGCAGCGTATGGTTTTGTGCTCTAGACTCACCCAGATCCCACAGTCAAACTGTGTAAACAGTTTTGGGGACATTGTATTTACATTTAAGTTTTTATGTAAGATGTTTTATTAAAAATAAATAATAATAATTTGCCCGTGTGGTGACGGGTTAAGAATTTCACCACCCCCTTTCTTCCCGTGGGTGTCGTAGAAGGCGACTGTGGGATATGGGTTAAATTGTGGCGTAGGCGAGAGGCTGGCAACCTGTCACTCAGTGTCACTGTTTCGTTTTCAGTCAACCCCTTATTTGCCAGGAGTGGCACTGAAACTTGAGTAGTTTCATGTGCTCTGCCTACCCCTTCATGGGACACAGGCGTGATGTATGTATGTATGTAATAATAAAAAAAAAGAATTAGGTAGTATCTAAAAAGCAATAATCTTGTTACGTCCATCTTTATTTGTATACCTACGTGACATAGCATTCTATTCAATAAACGAGGCAAAAAAGTTATAATACTTGACATGATAATTGATGAGTGATAACATGATGACTTATGCCTTAATAAAAAAAACCTAATTGAGGTACTTTGCATTTGTATCACTAAGATGAAGATGATACAACTGAGGAATGTTCATTGTGAAGAACACGTCATTGTTACCTTTTTTATAGTAACACTATTCATTTTAACATTAAGTAACCATTTGTTATCCTTTTGGTGTTATCTCTCGGGATATGGAAAAATGTGTCACGGACTGAGGTAGTATTGGTAACTTTATCGTATGCATGCATTCATTTAATTTAATTTATTCAATATTGCATTGTCATGTGCATGTTAATTATTCTCAACTACTTACATTACAATTAAATAATATCTAATGCGGGAATTCAATCTTTAAGACGATACGGTAGGGGTCAATTCTCCATACAAACGCTCTCGACTATTTCCTCCCTGGTTTTTGAAGATAGAGCAATATTTTTTTCAACACAGATTGTTATTATTTATATCTGTGTCGGACCGTTTTGATTTTTTTGATATTCTGCTTTTTAAAGACTCTAGAGCCAATCAAAAATTTCCAAAACGGCCTTTTTCATTGTGGCGCAAAAAGGTGGTGTGATACTCAAGATTGGTAACAATTAACCAAAAAAGCTAGTGTGTGTGTGGATTGAGTGAGCACCTTCCGAAAATAAAAAAAAATATGCTGATCATTTAGTAAAAGTTCTAAAACAATTGTAAAACGAATCTCTGAATTTGTAAAAAGATAAATCAAAAGATACAGCCATTAACATGTGCTCACTCAGTTCTCACAAACTACCAACGAAAACAGTGAATATATTCATTTAACATATAATATTTATATACTAACATTTAGTAAAAAATAGGCCAACCTACCTCTATAAATATTAGATCACCTAGTGACGTATTTAATTTTTTACAAATAGTTTCTTATGCTCACTCAATCCTCACACTTTTGAAAAGCTGAATTTTGATGAAAAACATAAGATTTAGACCGCTATTATATGTGTATAGTTTAGTAAAAGTGAAATGGGAATTTGTAAAATACAAAACGAACCACTAACGTGTCAGGTTTTTTTATAATAAATTTTTGTAAGTGCTCACTCAGTCCACACGTTTTGAGAAAGTTAAAAATGTAAATATCTTACGATTTGCAGCACCTAAGATACTCGAAAGTACTTCAACATTTAGTAAAAATTTTTACTAAATATCCACCATCTAATATTTTATATTCGTTGTCTGGTTTTAAAGATATTCAGACATAACTTTTCTCATACAAATGTATCAAGTAGGGTGACCACACTATGTCGGCTCCTGATTTTCCCCACCTTCCCATTGTCATATTGAGATTGGGGAGTTTCGTTCAATTTTGATAATAGTTTATATTAAACTAATACCATATTAATTCTCCATCTGCAAACTGTTTTTAGGTTATGTTCTTGGCCTAGTGATGATGTGTATTGTGTAATTTTTATCGACGTCAGGATAATAACCATATCGACATCTATATCGCTCGTGCGTACTGGCGCGACAGAGCCAGACTAACTGGCACGGCGTTTCGTTTTCGTTTGGCGTCGGAGTAATGCCATTCGGCTACGCACGCTGTAAAGCTGCTTACACATGACCGTACGAGCACCGTACCGCACCAAGGTCATCCATATGGATGCTTGCTAGCTTGTAAATGGGAGCGAGAAATAGTTATTATTTTCTCGCTCCCACTTACAAATCCGGTACGCTCATCTGTTAGCACGATTAGATTCTATTGGTTTCTTACTGGTGAAGTATTATATTCTTTGTTTCTTACCAATTATCATTCATGTCCTTTTTAATGCAAGAATGTCGATATGGTTATTATCCTGACGTCGATAAAAATTACACAATACACATCATCACTAGGCCAAGAACATAACCTAAAAATAGTTTGCAGATGGAGAATTAATATGGTATTAGTTTAATATAAACTATTATCAAAATTGAACGAAACTCCCCAATCTCAATATGACAATGGGAAGGTGGGGAAAATCAGGAGCCGACATAGTGTGGTCACCCTACTTGATACATTTGTATGAGAAAAGTTATGTCTGAATATCTTTAAAACCAGACAACGAATTTAAAATATTAGATGGTGGATATTTAGTAAAAATTTTTACTAAATGTTGAAGTACTTTCGAGTGTCTTAGGTGCTACAAATCGTAAGATATTTACATTTTTAACTTTCTCAAAACGTGTGGACTGAGTGAGCACATACAAAAATTTATTATAAAAAAACCTGACACGTTAGTGGTTCGTTTTGTATTTTACAAATTCCCATTTCACTTTTACTAAACTATACACATGTAATAGCGGTCTAAATCTTATGTTTTTCATCAAAATTCGGCTTTTCAAAAGTGTGAGGATTGAGTGAGCATAAGAAACTATTTGTAAAAAATTAAATACGTAACTAGGTGATCTAATATTTATAGAGGTAGGTTGGCCTATTTTTTACTAAATGTTAGTATATAAATTTTATATGTTAAATGAATATATTCACTGTTTTCGTTGGTAGTATGTGAGAACTGAGTGAGCACATGTTAATGGCTGTATCTTTTGATTTATCTTTTTACAAATTCAGAGATTCGTTTTACAATTGTTTTAGAACTTTTACTAAATGATCAGCATATTTTTTTTTATTTTCGGAAGTTGCTCACTCAATCCACACACACACAAAAAGCTAAACGGTCCGACATAGATTATTTCATTGTTATTCAGATTCTCAAATTTCGTTCCGATTGATTAAGTTTTGAAGGAGGAAAGTGTCGAGAGCGGAACCTCGATTTTAAAGATTTTTTTGAAATATCTTTTGACTGAGTTGTTCTTAATGGACAATTTTTTTTCGATACATCTAGTTAATAACACTTGTATATTTAACTAAAATTCCTAAGTTGAAAGGGGGGCTCCTTTCCATTTTCGCTACCGTATCCTCTTAAATATTGAGAAACTTGTATACTAGTAGGTACCTTGACAACTGTTAGGCTCGCCTTTTATTGTATTTTTTTTCATGCGATTATTTTTAAACGATAATACTGTGTCTACGGGTACCTATTTCAATATCGTCGGATTAAAAATATAATATAATAGAATATTAAAAAATATGTATTAACAGCTAAGCGAAAAGTAGATTTCGTTCAAAATTTTGCCAAAATTAGTTTTTATCAAATTGTAATTTGATAAATTTGCAGCCAAAAATAGTTTTCTAGTCAGTAAAATATAATTTCTTCCGCCCCTATATTTGGGCTTAACATTTAATCCCACATGACAATTACGACACGTTTTGGAGCGTGCCTCCAAATCGATAGCGAGTAAGGCCTGATTAAGGCACGCCACAGACAGTCTTAAAAATTCATAATCTTAGAAAAGATTTGTATGCAAACTGACAGTTCAAACTGACACTGACAGATCTGTCATTGTCAGTTTGCATACAAATCTTTTCTAAGATTATGAATTTTTAAGACTGTCTGTTGCCGGCCTTAGACGGCGTGCGAACTCGCATGCGATTTTAGTTACATTGCGGGCTGTTGTGGTTAGATACAATCTTGCACAGCCGTCAAATACCGCAATGTAATAAAACTCGTATGCGATTTCTCGTACCGTCTAAATGTGCTCTAAGGCCGGCAACACACAGTCTTAAAATTCATAATCTGAAAAAATCATAATCTTATGAAATCAGATCGAGTGCACAGATTTCCATACAATTTCGCAACTGTCCGCACATGTCTTATTTTTTAAGATTATGATTTTTTCAGATTGATCTGACGATTGCGAATACTCTGAATTTTAAGAATGTGTGTGGCAAGGAACACGATCTGATTTCAAAAGATTATGATTTTTTTTAATTATGAAATTTAAGACTGTCTGTTGCCGGCCTAAGGTGTCCCGCAGTTTACCGATATAGAGGATTATCCGGAACCATGGATGATCTGGGTAAATCCACGTAAAAGTAACGTGACGTTTCACGACTTCATGGAGTGTTTAGTTGAACTAGAGCTGCAAATGAAAAGATCTATGCATGATCGGGAAAATAACACTTATTCAGAGATAGATTATCACTTGAAACTTACATCGTGAATAAATGGAACATGCCACAAAATCGTGACTCATGTTACTCTTGCCCCGGATTGACCCATCTGCAAATATGTCCGTGTCAATAATGTACAGTCAAGGTATTATACAGTGTGGAAAAATCGAATGCCACATCAATGGCAACTACCTTAAATATTGTAAATAGCACATTTTGTGTAAGGGAGACTTTGCCTGCAACTCAAACAGCAACTGCAACTTTCCTTTGTTTTTAAAAACAATAAATTCTGCATTTAAGGATTTATGAAAAATCGCTTGCCTCAGTCGGGACTCGAACCAAATGTGACAAAAAATAACGTGCCGTATTTTATGATGCAGATTGAAAGGGTTACTGATAAGGTTCATTTTTCTCTAAATAACAAATACAATCAGAATAACGGAAGGCCATGAAAATTTGGCACGTTATTTTTTGTCACATTTGACCGGTTCGAGTCCCGACTGAGGCAAGCGATTTTTCATAAATCCTTAAATGCAGAATTTATTGTTTTTAAAAACAAAGGAAAGTCTCCCTTACACAAAATGTGCTATTTACAATATTTAAGGTAGTTGCCATCCATGTGGCATTCGATTTTTCCACCCTGTATATAGATGCGAACAAAATATAATTTGCTTCATGAATTTCACGGTCCGCCTCCGCCCCTATATTTGAACATTTAATACCAAATGACAGTTACGACACGTTTTGCAGAGAGCCTCCAAACCGACAGCGAGTAAGGCGTGCCGCGGTTTACCGATGTACAGGATTATCCGGAACCGTCGATGATCTGCAAATATGCCCGTGTCAAAAACATACGTACATACCTATAACGAGGATCGAGTTTCTAGAGAGTTACTGCCAAAGAAAAATGTGTAGCCACAGTGATTAGACTGCCATCTCTCGACACAGGCTTAAAACTTTTGAACCTCAGTTTCGACAATTTGGCCCATATTCTTAGTGTGTTAAAATGTCAAATATCATTATTATCGCCATCTAGCCGAGAGTCCCCCAAAGGTGTATCGCCAACGCCATCTAGCCCACCGTACCTCTTTCTCTATTCTTCCGAGGTACGTTTTTTTCTTAGATTTTATCTGTCTATACGGAGTTACATATGTCTTTGATACCTATCTACATTTCATCGGGATTCGGGAGTTCATAAACTGCTTTCTGTCGCAAACACCGACCAACGTGGTATATAAAAAAATTAGATGTGCAGTGTGACAAAAAAATTCGAGATTAGAACATTAGAGAGTGTCACTTGTTTCGTACACAATTTTAACATACAACAGAAATTTGTCTTACCTACTTCTCCAATAATGATATTATATTAAGTAAATGGAATACGAGTAGAACTGAAGTAAAGGAGTAGGTAGAAGTACATATTTACATATGGCACGCCACAGACAGTCTGAAAAATTCATAATCTTAAAAAAGATTTGTATGCACCTGTCACTTCAAAAGTTCAAACTGATATTTCAGATTGAACTGACAGGTTGCATACAAATCTTTTTTAAGATTATGAATTTTTTCAGACTGTCTGTGGCGTGCCTAACTGATTGTTGTGAATTATAATATTGCCGATGACTTATTCCCACTCTAAAATACCTTTAAGAACCCACTGATTCACAATATTTTGTACTAGAACGAAATAACAGGAAAATGCTCTTTAAAACTGATTGTGTGGCGCGGTGAGAGAAAGAACACAGTATTTCTTAGTAAAAGGGTCAGTGTGTGTGTGGATTGAGTGAGCACCTTCCGAAAATAAAAAAAAATATGCTGATCATTTAGTAAAAGTTCTAAAACAATTGTAAAACGAATCTCTGAATTTGTAAAAAGATAAATCAAAAGATACAGCCATTAACATGTGCTCACTCAGTTCTCACAAACCACCAATGAAAACAGTGAATATATTCATTTAACATATAATATTTATATACTAACATTTAGTAAAAAATAGGCCAACCTACCTCTATAAATATTAGATCACCTAGTGACGTATTAAATTTTTTACAAATAGTTTCTTATGCTCACTCAATCCACACACTTTTGAAAAGCCGAATTTTGATGAAAAACATAAGATTTAGACCGCTATTATATGTGTATAGTTTAGTAAAAGTGAAATGGGAATTTGTAAAATACAAAACGAACCACTAACGTGTCAGGTTTTTTTATAATAAATTTTTGTAAGTGCTCACTCAGTCCACACGTTTTGAGAAAGTTAAAAATGTAAATATCTTACGATTTGTAGCACCTAAGACACTCGAAAGTACTTCAACATTTAGTAAAAATTTTTACTAAATATCCACCATCTAATATTTTATATTCGTTGTCTGGTTTTAAAGATATTCAGACATAACTTTTCTCATACAAATGTATCAAGTAGGGTGACCACACTATGTCGGCTCCTGATTTTCCCCACCTTCCCATTGTCATATTGAGATTGGGGAGTTTCCTTCGTTCAATTTTGATAATATTAAACTAATACCATATTAATTCTCCATCTGCAAACTGTTTTTAGGTTATGTTCTTGGCCTAGTGATGATGTGTATTGTTTAATTTTTATCGACGTCAAGATAATAACCATATCGACATGCATGCATTAAAAAGGACATGAATGATAATTGGTAAGAAACAAAGAATATAATACTTCACTAGTAAGAAACCAGAACCTGGTAATCTAATCGCGCTAACAGATGAGCGTACCGGATTTGTAAGTGGGAGCGAGAAATAGTTATTCTTTTCTCGCTCCCACTTACAAATCCGGTAAACTATTATCAAAATTGAACGAAACTCCCCAATCTCAATATGGTGGAAGGTGGGGAAAATCAGGAGCCGACATAGTGTGGTCACCCTACTTGATACATTTGTATAAGAAAAGTTATGTCTGAATATCTTTAAAACCAGACAACGAATATAAAATATTAGATGGTGGATATTTAGTAAAAATTTTTACTAAATGTTGAAGTACTTTCGAGTGTCTTAGGTGCTACAAATCGTAAGATATTTACATTTTTAACTTTCTCAAAACGTGTGGACTGAGTGAGCACTTACAAAAATTTATTATAAAAAAACCTGACACGTTAGTGGTTCGTTTTGTATTTTACAAATTCCCATTTCACTTTTACTAAACTATACACATATAATAGCGGTCTAAATCTTATGTTTTTCATCAAAATTCGGCTTTTCAAAAGTGTGTGGATTGAGTGAGCATAAGAAACTATTTGTAAAAAATTTAATACGTCACTAGGTGATCTAATATTTATAGAGGTAGGTTGGCCTATTTTTTACTAAATGTTAGTATATAAATATTATATGTTAAATGAATATATTCACTGTTTTCGTTGGTAGTTTGTGAGAACTGAGTGAGCACATGTTAATGGCTGTATCTTTTGATTTATCTTTTTACAAATTCAGAGATTCGTTTTACAATTGTTTTAGAACTTTTACTAAATGATCAGAGTATTTTTTTTTATTTTCGGAAGGTGCTCACTCAATCCACACACACACAAAGGGTCAATCGAATCGCAGAAATGTTTCCTTAAGACGATACGGTAGGGGTCAATTCTCCATACAAACGCTCTCGACTATTTCCTCCCTGTTTTTGAAGATAGAGCAATGATTTTTTCAACACAGATTGTTATTATTTTTATCTGTGTCGGACCGTTTTGATTTTTTTGATATTCTGCTTCTTAAAGACTCTAGAGTCAATCAAAAATTTCCATTTTAGCATTTTCGCTACCGTGTCCTCTTAACACTCATAAAATGTCGAAATATAGTTAAGTATAATCATAGGTTCACTTAAGATTAACGATAAAAAACTTTATTTATTAGATATTTCTCATTCTCATATGGTTTTTAGGGCAAGTTTTGACGACCGGTCTGGCCTTGCGGGTAGTGACCCTGCCTGCTAAGCCGCGGTCCCATGTTGGAATCCCGGTAAGGGCATTTATTTGTGAACTGATCACACATATTTGTTCCTGAGTCATGGATGTCTTCTATATATATAAGTATTTGTATATTATATATATTGTGTCTGAGTACCCACAACACAAGCTTTCTTGAGCTTACTATGGGACTCAGTAAATCTGTGTAAGAATGTCCTATAATATTTATTTATTTATTAAGTACATGTCTTTCTTCATACACTACACTCTAACGAACTCGATTTAGTTAAATTATGTTTTATCACTTTTATCCCTGACCTATCTGACAGAAGTGAAAATGACTGTTAATAAAAAATAAACAGTAGCATTTTAATTGAAGCTTGTAACGCGATTATGAATTACCTTATAAAATAAAAAGATAAACATTAACCCCCTTATTCATAAACGTTCACTAAAGTTATCAAGCCGATAAAGTTCGTTTGTCCCTTTCCGGCGTATTTGTGTGATAGAAAGGGACAAACGTATTTATCGGCTTGATAACTTTAGTGACCGTTTATGAATAAGGAGGTTAGAACTAAGAAGTAAAACGTAGCCAGGTGTGCAAACAAATTTACATACGCAAATACGTTCTTATCACCACAAATTTCAAGTAAAACTCCTTCGACTAAAAGCCTACATTATAAAACATAACTCATATAACTCGGTCCCCTCCGCAGCCTTAACAAATTGCCTCTAATGTGGCTTTCCTTTACAAAAGGATTCGTATCCTCAAGTGCAAAAGGACCGTTCTATCTGAAATGCCATGGATTAGTAACTGCTAGATGGGTTGACTTTTCATGACGACAATATATAACTGATAGATACCAGTTGCTCTACAAAACTAAAAAGCAAAAAATAATAAACCTTTGAATTCAGATTTCTTATCGTATTGCAATAATAATCTAAACATCCAAATTATAAACAAATCAATTATTTTTGTGGTCGGTACCAGACCTGTTCGTCGCCTTGCTATTGCCTGTTTGCCCCACCCAACCATACGCAGGCTGGTACCGACTCCAAAAATAATTGATTTGTTTATAATTTGGATGTTTAGATTATTATTGCAATACGATAAGAAATCTGAATTCAAAGGTTTATTATTTTTTGCTTTTTAGTTTCTCCGTGTTTTGTAACGCGCTTATTTTTGAAGGCGGTTTTATTTTTTGTTAAAAAGTTTATTTATTTGTTGATTTTTAGTGGTTCCTATTGATATTATATGTATCAGTCCGAACATATGCACACTAGTGAAAGAATTATCCTTTAACTCCTAACCATTGAGGAGTTGACCTTCCATCATCAGCTCAGCCACATAAAATTATTACCATCAGGCGTAAATACTGGTGTACCTTTGAAAAATACACTAAAAACATTACATGTGCCTATAACATTTGAAGAGTTCCCTCGATTTCTCCAGGATCCCATCATCAGACCCCGACTTAGTGCCAATGGGACCATCTCGGGGTTATACCCGTACGATCAAAAAAAAATTTTTGAAAATCGGTCCACAATTCTCGGAGATATCGAGTAACATACATACAAAAAAATAAAAAAAAAAAACATTCAGTCGAATTGAGAACCTCCTCCTTTTTTGAAGTCGGTTAAAAAAATAATAAAATTTCATATAAAGTAATAGAGAATTATAGCGGTACCATGGTATTGATTGAAGTTCGCGTAGAGTAGCTTCGCTAATGAGCTACGTCTGTATCTTTTAGTACAGTATATGGATATATGGAAAAACTCTTAGTCTCACATGTTTCGTCAATATATATATATATTTGGTATGTATAATTATATGTATGTATATGTATTTGTAAATTATATGTGTACTTATGTTTAGTTTATTTAGTATGATTTCTTTTATTTCCTTTGTTTTGATTTTACTGTTGAAATTGTAGCACCGCTCACAGTCTCTCTGCTTAGCCTCGAGGTTGACTGGTAGAGAATGCCTCAAAGCATTAAGTCCGCCTTTTTGTACAGCAAGATTTTTCTTTTGTGCAATAAAGATTAAATAAATAAATATATTATGGTATACTTCATAACAATCATGAGAGATAGATTTTTATTGGTATTAATCATACACTGTCAGTTTACAATCACAAATTACAAAAAATAATAATTCATTATATTCACATTACATGTTCATAAATTAATTATCAAAAAAAATTGTATTATCTAGGGACATGTTTATTGTGGCCCCTTCGTCCTCTCCGGTGTTGTGAGAGCGTTTACTGGATTTTTGATGAATATTTGCCTCAAATAGCCCATCTGATGACTCCTTCCTGTGGTGACGTCACTTCCCCTGCAACAGATTTCACAGACGGCGCCAAATAACTGGTTTCTTACCCCCATTCAACAGGGCTCGGTACGGATTGAGCAATTATTTCTCATTTGCGTTATGGATTTTTGATGAGGCAGGTTGTGCCTCAAAGTATATTTCGTGTAGTTATCGTTCGAAATTTAAATAGTGATTACTAGAGTGGTTAGATCAGTTACCCAAACGCGTTAGTTCCGCGTAGCACCATTTCCAGTCGCATTGTTCCCCAAACGCGTTAGTTCCGCATCGCGCCGTTTCCAGTCGCATTTTTCCCCACTAGAGTTTGTTGTCGTTCATGTATGTTTCTATTGGCATGTATTGACAGACGATCCTTTATCTAACAGTTTTTTTTTCCTAATCGTTTATTTTACCAAGAGCATTTACCACTTGTCGACCTTCGTCCCATAGCATTTTTTTCTATTCGATTGATGTTTCAGACGCAAATATTAACAGTCGCTCTTATTATAACATTTATCGAGACAAATTTATTCGATTACCTAGTTAATCGATTGAAAAAATTAATTGCTGGAAATTATTCGATGATTAATTTAATCGCGATTAACGTTAATCGAAGCTTTTCCATTATAACTAACTAGCTGCTGCCCGCGGCTTCGCACGCGTAGAATAATTTTTTTCAATCGATTAACTAGGTAATCGAATAAATTTGTCTCGATAAATGTTACGAACAAATACACCGTGTTTTTATTGAACTCCGTTAACTTTAAGGGCGGCTCCTGATGAAAACCTAACTGCGTGTCGAATTTGATGGAAAACAAAACAAACACGGTGTATCAAAACATTACATGATCTTTTTGTTTTTAGAGGTTTTAGGTAGGTAATGCTGATTTTAAAAATAATGACCAATTTGAAACCATGATTGCAGAGCTGCAGAGTTAGCTTTGCCTGAATTTACGCACAAATTGACTACCTGTCAACTTTCAATCGAGAATTAATCGTAAAATCAATCGATTAAGATACGGATTAAATGAATTTCAATCGTATGTTAGGTCGATTAATTTAATCGCGATTAAATCCATCGTTGACTAATTTTGACGATTTTTTTTAATCAATTAATTAGTCGAATAAAAAGTTAATCGATTAATGCCCATCTCTGGCTGTTGCCGGGGAATAACGGGTTTATGTCGTAGAAACTCCAGATTTAATAAAAACGATGTATTATGGTATATTTACAATGAATATCGAAAGAATATTGACAGGAAAAAATATGTCATAGAATAATTGAAATTAGAAATAGTACATATTTGAAAAAAAAAAGGAACTGCAAACGGCCTCTTCAGAGTATTGCTTTTAAAATTCTAGTAGGAACTTCACGATTTAGTTAGATCTTCATCTAAACACTGGCCATAATTGATTATGCGAAAGGTGGATTATGCCAAAACAAGGTTAACCATGTCGAATACTATTTTTAAGGTAGGGATAAATTCGACACCAAGTGGGATAATGTTGAAAGTCTGTAGAAATGATTCTAATGTAATATGCGTTTAAGGATCTTTTTCGTTCTAATTTACCCCCTTAAAAATCCAGCTGATTCATCTTACAAAAATCATGAATTAAAAAAAGAACACACAATCTATTTTCGAATCTACCCCGCGCTTTGAAATTTAAGATCAGTGATTGTCTACGGTGTTTTCTGAACAACAAAGTTCTTAAAAATGTTAAATAAAAATGTTCAGATAGACATGGTGTCTTGACAAGTACTGCCAGCGAGAAATTTCCCCAAATTTGAAATTATCCCAAAGCACTTAATTGTTTAAATTAGTTGTAAGAATCGAAGCATTTAATGTTATATTTGAAATAAAGTTGTACCACTTACTTATTGTTTAAACTTTTTAAGGAGATTAGATCTTAAGTATGTAGTCCTTTACCTATAAATTCTTTATTTATTCTTTATTGTATTACAAAGCACCGTGTATGTAAAGAATGTTGTAATAAGAGCGACTGTTAATATTTGCGTCTGAAACATCAATCGAATAGAAAAAAATGCTATGGGACGAAGGTCGACAAGTGGTAAATGCTCTTGGTAAAATAAACGATTAGGAAAAAAAACTGTTAGATAAAGGATCGCCTGTCAATACATGCCAATAGAAACATACATGAACGACAACAAACTCTAGTGGGGAAAAATGCGACTGGAAACGGCGCGATGCGGAACTAACGCGTTTGGGGAACAATGCGACTGGAAATGGTGCTACGCGGAACTAACGCGTTTGGGTAACTGATCTAACCACTCGATTACTAGTAGTAGTATCTTAAGATGGGAAGCCCATCTGGATCACAAGATGGCAATCACAAAAGACGGCGTAAGTCGTCTACATCCTCCGCGGAGGAGGCTCCTTCAACAAAGAAAACACGTGGTCGGGAGGAAAGACCATCTCGATCTAAACGAAGGCGCTCACCTAAGCCGAGGCGGCGTCGTCGGTCTTCTAGTAGCAGTGATAGCAGTGGTGGCCGTCAAAAGGACTTTGAAGCGAGGTTTGATCAACTCTCGTATCAGGTGAACGCTATTACTGATTTTATACATCGTTCTATGCAACCGGAAGCCCAATCCCAGAATCGATCGGAATCGTCTTCAGACGACGAACAGCCGTTGGAAAATGTGACTTTTAAAGACTTTAATACTAGCTTAAAGGACAAAGGTGTAGGGAAGACTGAAGAAGCAAAGTTTGAGTTATTGAAGAATTTGCAACGATTCGATTCTCGGGAATGGGCTGAGATTTCTTTCTTTGATATTCAGAAGAGTTACCTAGCCGTGCCGGGTTTCAAGGAACTAGAAACGAATGACGAGTTGCGTCATTATGATAAATCGAAATATTTAGCATCCTTTGAAAAGACATTAGCCTCTCTAACTCACGCCTTTCTTCTTCATCGCGATCATACGCAAACGTGTTTGCAAAATATTTTGAAGTGGGCAGGGCAGTGTGAGAATATCACTGCCGTGTCGTTAAAAGACAAAATAACTGATTTATTTATAGAGGATGAGAAATACAACAAAAGTACTAACGATATTTTGCACATTCTTTGCGGAAAGCGGGCTGATGTTGTGTTAAATCGTAGAAATGAGATTTTGAAGAATGTAACGGATAGTGTGACCGCGGCTGGTTTTCGAAAGATACCCCCATCTTACGAAAATTTGTTCCAGGCAGATAAGCTTAAAGAATTCCTAAAAGACGAGGGTGGTTTGAATAAAGTGTTCCCCACTCAGAATAAACCGCGTAAAAACCAAAAATTCCCTAGATCTTCGGCGGCCAACAGAGGTTATTTTCAGCCACTATTACCCCCTTTCCGATTTAACTTTCGATCGAATAGGCCATCATTCCCCAATTTCGCATCGTACGACTTCCACCAGCCCCGCGCCCCTAGAGTCGAGAGGCAAGAACCTAGACGCGGGCAGCCGCGTCGAGGAAGTTACGAGGTGCGGTCCAAATGTCTCCGGCCCGACAAATATGGCGGAAGAGTTTAAAAAAAGTATGGATATCATTGTGTTCGTCATTTATTCCACTTTTTTGGTGTATAGTTTCTTTAGGTGTCTGTTGGCTGTAGGTTTTTTTACGGTGTTTAGTGCTAGGTTAGTGCCCAAACTTTTATCGTGCTTACAGCGAGATGAGTGAAAAACCGTGAGTTCATGAAACTTGAGACCAGCATAGACACCGCGTAGCGAGTTTTTTGAATGCAATTGCTACTGTAGATGAAACCATGGTTATGTAAGACGATACTCTGCACAAAAGAAAATTAATGGAGTGACAACGTCATGGTGAAAAGGCGCCTAGAACAACCTCTGTCACAAAATGCACGAAAAAAGATAAAGGCTACGGTATTCTAGGGTTGTCACGAAATTCTAACGATTTACATAAAAGAAGGGTAGACTACGGTAAATAGCAGATGCTACGCAATATTTTTTGTCCAATTACGATAGCAGATTATGCAGAATAGTCTTTAAAAACTTAGCAGAGGCACAAGGGCATCTCCGCGACAATTTCCCCGTTCACGCTGCTTCATTTTACAAGGTTGCTATAACGAAATGTGTCTTCAAAAATATTCGGCACCTACCTTATATTCGAGACGTGACCCCAAGTGATTATTATTTGTTCTAAAAACTTAAGGTAGACTGAAGTAGAAAAAAATCTTCGTTTGACGAAGTGACCCGTGCGGTTTAGGGCGATTTTAAGGACAAAAATCTTTATTATTTTTATTAGGTGATGGAGAAGCTTATAAAGAGATTTGAAAAGTGCGTTGTGACAGAGGAAGACTATATTAAAAAATAAAAATAAAATTGTAAAGATATGTAAGCCCTTTCTTTGTTAGGCCGGAAACTTTTGGACCGCACCTCGTACCACGAGCGGAACAAGCGATTGCGAGAGTTCTGACTCGGGGGCGTTCAGGGCAGGGTGTCTGACATTTTATCGTCGTCGTTGGGAAATGATGGGAGCAAGTCAAACTATTCTAAAAATAGTAACGGGCGCACGTCTTCCATTTTACCGAAAGCCTCCGTTGGTTTGGCCAAGCTCCAATATAATTCAAAATTTCGAAATCCAGCCGTCGTCGGACATGACTGTAGAAATAAAAAAGATGTTAGCGGATCGAGTAATAGAACCTGTACCTCACTCTCCGAGTTATTTGTCAAAGATATTCCTGGTGAAAAAGGGGAGCGGGGGCTATCGTCCTGTGTTCAACCTCAAGAGTTTGAACGAATATTTAAGAGTAAGTCGTTTCTCCCTAATATCTCACTTCGACATCCCACATTTTCTGCAACCAGGGGATTATCTAGCAAAAATAGACCTGAGTCAGGCTTACTTTCACGTGAGCATCGCCAACTCTCACCGACGATTTCTAAGGTTAGTATTCCAAGGTCAGATTTTCCAAATGACCTGTCTTCCATTTGGGGCGGCTTGCGCACCGAAAATGTTTGCCAAATTGACCAATTTCGTGGCAGAAAAAATGCGGAAAGAGGGAATACGCGTGATTGTTTATTTAGACGACTTCCTTTTGGCAAACCAGAGTCGATCCCTACTTCAGTCTCAGATAGTTTTCGTCATCAATTTCCTACAGTACCTTGGCTGGACTTTAAACTTCGAAAAGTCAGTACTTGTGCCTTGCAAAGACCTCGAGTTTTTAGGAATTTGTTGGAACACAGCGCGCAATATAAAATACTTGCCAGAGCAGAAGATCTCCAAAATACTCTCACAAATTCAAAGACTTTTAAATCGAGGTGTCCACTCTTCCAAGTGGGTGAAGTCCCTCTTAGGAAGGTTGAATTTCGCGAGCTTTGTAATTCCGTTAGGTCGGTTACATTGCCGCAGGCTCCAAGTATTCAGTCGCGAGCTTCAGAGGTCAAGTCCCTGTCGCCTCCGACAACTGCCAGTGCCAATAGTAAAAGACTTAGTTTGGTGGATGAGGAATGTGAAGTTGCACTCGGTAATTCATCAATCTCTGATAAAGAACTTTCTGACCACGGACGCGGCCAGTTATGGCTGGGGGGCACAGTTAAACGACAGGATTCTCTCAGGAACATGGAGCAGCGAGCAGAGGTACTGGCACTCGAATCTGAAGGAGCTGCATGCGATACACGAAGCAATTCGAGCGAACAGGTACGTATTACGAAGTTCCACACTATTAATCCAGTCGGACAATCGGACAGCTCTTGCGTACTTGAAGCACGAAGGAGGAACCAGATCCATGGAGTTGTTAGAGGAAGCCCGAAGAATCCTTCTTCTTGCGAACGACTTACGATTGAATCTGGTAACCCAACATCTACCAGGTACGCTGAACACAGTCGCGGATCGCCTGTCCCGCGGTCGACCTCTTCCGGAGTGGCACCTATCATCACGGGCTTGCCAGAAGATATTTCAAGCGTATGGCACACCACACATAGATCTGTTTGCCTCGCGGAACGCTCATGTAGTCCCGAGGTATGTAAGCCGAGACCCATTGGATCATCAGGCAATTTTTCACAATGCGTTCAGTCGCCGATGGCATTACGACCTGGCATGGGTCTTCCCACCACCTTCGTTGATGCCCCGTGTCCTAGCTCACCTGAACCAATGCCAGGGCAAATTCATCATAATAACTCCCAGGTGGGAAAAGACTTTCTGGATGAGCGACTTACGCGCGCGAGCTCTTTGTTGCCCGATCAAAATTACGAACCTAAATCACCACCTCATCGACATGACGACACGACATCCCCCACCGAACCTGGCGGATCTGGAGCTGGAAGCATGGTTAGTTGGGGGTGGGAGTCCCTTCTTACTTCATGGTCGGAGCAGGATCGTTCCTTATTAAAATCAAGCTGGCGTGAATCCACCTTATCTTCATACCGCCCGGCTTGGAATAGATGGGTTAAGTGGTGTTCCGAAAACAAGATATCTGTAAATACTCCGAAGGCAGTTGATTTAGCAGAATTTTTATCTGGCTTAAGTACTAAGGAAGGTTTGTCATATAGTACTATCGCTTTACATAAATCTGTCATCTCTACCTTTTGCGAACCTTACCTGGACAAGAAGCTAAGTGAAGATACTATAGTAAAACATGTTTTAAAAGCTATAGCTTTGCGTAATCCTCGTAAGGCCAAAGCTCCTATTTGGAACCCTGCTGTGGTAGTAGATTGGTTCAAAAGCAATGTATCAAATTTAGACAATTTGTTTGAGGTCTCTCGTAGATGTGCTACAATATTATTACTCGCGTCGGGACGTAGGGTTCACGATCTTACCCTGTTAGATATTAATTCTAACAATATGATTAATGAAGGGTCTGAGGTTATTTTTAATCCAATATTCGGGTCTAAGACTGATTCAGCGACTTATCGTCAGTCTGGTTGGAAACTGTTGGACCATCCTGATTCCAGAATAAGTCCAGTCTTTTGGGTTAGGAAGTTACTGTCACTGTCTTCTGAAAGAAGAGGTAATATTTCTGCTTTATTTGTGACATGTAGAGGTGAAGTTAGAGCCGCTACTCGTACTATGATCAGTAATTGGATCAAATCGATTTTGCATGAAGCTGGAGTCCATCACTCCGCAGGGAGCACTAGATCAGCAGTGTCTTCATCCAACTGGATAAATAATTTTCCTATTGATGAAATTCTTTTAAGAGGGAATTGGAGAAGTGAGAATACCTTTAATAATTTCTACAGACGGCAATTAATCATTAATAATGATTCAGTAAGCAATGGTTCATCCGTAGCTCGCCTTTTTCAACCAATCTAATTAATGCTTTCCATTACTTGTCTAATAAGGCTAATTTAGCATGTAATTTTTACTACGATTGTGATTATGTACTTAGTTATGTTTCTATTAATAAATGCAATCATACGAATGTGTATGTTAAATTATTATTATTATCCTCTATAGCCATTCACCAGGTGATAACAGACAGGTCTCACAACACCGGAGAGGACGAAGGGGCCACAATAGAAGGATTTTACCTGCCAATAAAATCCATATTGTGGTCCAGAAGTCCTCTCCGGGCCTATAAAGGCCTACCTGGTGAGACGCAATGAGAAATAATTGCTCAATCCGTACCGAGCCCTATTAAAATATGGATTTTATTGGCGAAAATTAAACGCTTCTACAGTATACAAATCAAAGTACAAATACACTACAATATATCATGAGAGTGTACAGGATGACATAAGGCTATTAAATTTAGACCACTCTCAAATTGCTCACTACCCTCGGTCTATATTTTTTTCTGTTTGAAAAATTTCATAAGAAATTCTGATGTGAAGGTCCTTATTGCACTAGGGACATTTTGTAACAGAAAGTCACAAATTGCCTCTAAGATTAAAGCGTTTATAAGCACCCAGCTACCCTTGCTCTAAATAAGGCCTGAATTTGTGGGTATGCGAAAGAGTGTTGGTTTGCTAAAAAGCAAGTAAGGCAGCGTACACATTGGTAGACATCTGGTGCAAGTTGCGCAAATTTTCCAAGTTAGAAATGTTTCAGGAAACATTTACAAAATGGGCAAGGGAACTTTCATTACAAAACAATATATTTATAGTACCCATAAAACTATTGGTTGTGGCACAGAAAGGCCCGAGTGCAATAGAATACTAACCATCTGAAAGGTTACAGTTTTTGTTCTTTATTTCATTGTTTAACTTTAAACTCTGGTCTCGAAAGGGAAAAAAGCCTTAAATGAAACGCCCAGCTTAATAATAAACAGAAGTACGTTTAATCGGCTGAACTGAATACCACACAGGTCTTCTTGTCTTCTCTCAACGATACAGAAATAACTAAAATCTCTTATATAAAGTACGATAACCAGTGATCGGTTTTTTGGATTCGACATGGGGTTTTTGGAACGACCTCGATCATTATGTTAGTATGGATATGCCCCGGGAATCCGGGCTTAATGTTGTTAGAAAAGGCAAAAAAATATGTACAATGTCCATAATGCCAAATGGTTTTATTGCTCAACCAAAAATATAAAGCAACAACATTAACATTATAAACTTAAACTAAAAAAAATAGTACATAACGTAATAGGCCTTACTAACATGCGATTTCATAACCACTATAAATCTCTCCAACAATTTAAAAATGTGAACTCTTTAGCTTTGATATTCTTACAATAAAATTTATTTATGTATCTAGTACTATTTATTTATGCAATCCTTATTTAGAAGCAAATAATTAGAACTGAAATCCAAAGAAAATAATGAAATGTCAATGTCAAGATTTTGAAGTATAAAAGTTCCTTAGAGATAATTTCGTCGTATCAATATTAACTTTTCTACTTGATATCCCGCGAGGGTGAATCCAAAAAACCGATCACTGACGATAACATACCGTTAGCTAGTTGTAAATAGAAAAAGTGACATCTCTCGGGAAATTGAGTAATCACCTAGGTAAGCGTTTTATACATTCATAATAAGAAAAATAACCCTTCATTTACATAAAGCAACATAATTACAAATACGTGTAAAAATGTCAGACATACTTATATACACAATACTTAAATATTATATTATATAGAATCGACAAGAATATTAAGAGATTTGAGAAAAAGTGCAACACCTAAATTATTATTGAAGAGATTCGGCCGACAATAGCATTTCGTGTGATGACATAATCCATTGTCAATACTTACAACATACGAGTATATTCATTACAAGATACGAGTGAGAGCACACAATAGATAGGTAAGGTGCATTGGGACAATTTCCAATCACAGAAATGCTCGGGTAATTTCGAAAGGGGAATCTTGATATGATAGAAATAATAATGATGAATTTTATATGACTCGAAACTACCCCAATGCACCCTAATCTCAATTTATATATTGCTGTATTTATCAAAATTCATGAATTCACTTTTCAAAAGTAAATTCAGTTTAATTGGCAAAACTTCTACGAAACTAACTTGCATAAAGCGACGAACTAATAGAGGAAGACACTGGACATTGAGATCAGAATGAATGATAAGTGATAACAGTAAACCATTGATGTTTAATCAAACATTATTGTAGATGAAACGAATAATGAATGATATTACTATTATACAAATAAAATGTACGACGTATCTATCTCGTAGACAAAACACACATACAGACATTTTATAGGTACTGATGAAAAAAGAACAAAACAAACTGCCCTATTAGAATGTTTATATTAAATACGATAATTACGGAATCTATGGATTAGATTTAGATAGATACGTTATTGTGAAGATTACGTTTTTGTTTAAAAAAGAGTCAGTTTTAACACTGAATAATAGCTGTGACATCTATCTTTATAAATTGTACATATTGTAAATTATAACATTTGTAACAGATTTCGCTAAAGGTAACAACTTACTTGTACATATTATACTGCAGTAATACAGTAGCAATGTAGAAGCATGTTTATATGAGAAAAGAATATGTTTGCAGCCCATAAAAAGTTACATAATAATATAAATAATATAATTGAATCACCATAAAAATCGCCTTTGCACCTATTCAAAAAATACACCAACATGTCCCAGCCTTACTGAACCCTCAACGTAAGTGTCAGGCAAAGGGCCTGCCCTGCATCCGCCTGCGTAAGTTATGTAGTAGCCATAAACGCTGCCAATTTGCGTCAGAGGTTCAGACATGTTTGGATAGGAACATTAGGAATATTTGACACGTATAAAGCTGGTTTAATCTAAGTAATCAAGAAGGTTAAGCCTGCAGGCATATTGAAATATGTTTTTTTTTTAGTTTGAATAGGTAGACGTTTGACCACGATCACACCTGATGGTAAGTGATCACAATATATGTGACCTGAGACAATTATATTTGGGAACTGTTGATTTTTGTATTAAACCAGTCGTTTTTAAGAAAAGTTTCAGCTACATACAGATGTAGTGCGTAAAGGGTTTCCTTCGGAAACGTTCGTATTTGTCATGCTAGTTCAGTCAATGTCAGTACATCTACACTGACTGAAATAGCATGACACGTTCGTACGTTTTCGTAACACTACGAAGGCAAATCTTTTCGCACTCCATCTGTACCTACTTGTGATTAGGTATAACTAAGAGCCAACTGACAGTGATTGACAGGAGTTGGCTAAGATTTGTGATAGAATCAGGTCTGGAAATGCTAGACTTATAGCTAAAGGCGGTTAAAGTTAACTATCTCACCTTAAAATTCAAAACTGTTTAGACAACAGATTTCGTCAGCGTATCGCGCTGATCCGCGCAAATCAATCTAGGGCATAAGCCAGCACAAACATAGTGTAGTAGTTGCACTTTACACGGATGGAATACAAATAAGATTTACATATGTGTGCTATAGGTAATATTGTGTATATAAGGAAATATAATTTGTAAATAAATCAGATACCAATTGTCCGTTGGTGTTTCACTACCTCCATACCTAAAACCTCTGCTTGCTCAGGGCGACACTCTGAGAGTAGAGACTCCCATCCACCACCTTTTTACAGGTACCCTTGCTGTGGCATAAGACTCCTTTAGCCTTAATCGGTCGTCTGAGCCTGGGCGATCGGCAGCAAGTATCCATCCAACCACCTTGATCCCCCCCGTAGGGAATCCGTCTGTTACCGATAGGTCTCCCGGTACAGACATCCTTGTCATAGAATAAGTTAGGGCTAGGGAAGTAGGGACTTAGGCCAATAGGATCCCTTGCTATCGCCTCCCACCTTATTTTATGCAGTCTGTGCAGGCACATGCAACGCCTAAGTACCATTTGATTCCATATCATTTCAGTCCATTTAGTAATCCAGGTACTCGGCCTTAGCGTGTGGCTGTACAAAAACTATTATAACTTTTTTCTACTCCAGCACTTAAATCTGTCAATTAGATTATTGTCAGCGGTATCCAAATTAAGTACATTTGAGTAACGATGAGAAAGTCTATTTGTCTATAGGTTCATAGGATTACTGCTAGCAGTAATCATATGAATATAGGAGTTCTGTTAAATTTTTTTTAAAAGCACAACTTCCATTTATCAGGTATGTTTTCATTTACAGTAATAAGTAACTTTTAATAAATAATATAATATTTAGGTTCATAATTTAAATCAAGATGAAAAAATAAACTTAAATGCGTTTTACATATTAGATATTGCAAAACAAAGGTAAAAATCATAAGTTTATCCAATAATTTTACATTCGACATTTAAATATTCTTGAACGCAACCACATTTTTCGTAATTGAAAACCGGCTTATTTTCTATTTCTCTTGTCTATGGTATGTTTGACATTTGTAAACTTATCACGAAACTATTTGAACTATTTCGGTGGTGTGTAGTTTGTTTTAATTCGACGTTATTGTGCAAAAACATAAGTAATTATGAGTGATTCTGGTGAAAAATGCACTTCCGAAGAAATCAAGGCTATGGGCGCTCAAAGTGACTGACAATTTGTTACATGAAAAGTCAGATAAAGCGTACCAAAAATGTTATGATTGTTTTGACATGGAAATTGCAAAAAAATGTTTCAACTTTTTCTGAAACGGCGTTGTTGGCATATTTTGAAGAATTGTGCAACAAGTTCTCGCCATCAACATTGTGGACAGAATACTCAATGCTACGACGATCCACACAAATATTCCCATTCATTATATGAAGTAACTAACCCATTTTATTATTCTCAAATAGGTATGTATGTGGCTGTCGTAGAAAAAGTATAGTATACAATCGTAACATAATGAAGGCTATAAAAGTCTCGTACCTTACTTAGGCCACTCGGCAAGCCTTCGTGGCCTAACCGCGGTACTCAACTTTTATAGCCTTCATAACGTTACCGTTATATAATATACTATTGAAGCTTCACTCTTCATTTTAAGCTCACCGTACAGCATGTCTATATGTAGGTACTGTAGATAGGTTAGGTACGTATACGTTACGAAATATGCGAATTTGGCGAGTGTTAACAGTGACACGAGTAGGTGGCAATGGGAGGGGATTATGCGGGTGGTTCGCGGTAGGGGACAATATTCATCATTTAGAGATGCAGCTGTGAATATTAATTTTTGCGCGGTCCATATTTGGCCCTAACTTACCGACAAACGTGACGTTTGTCTTTTTTATCCGTGGTTGTTAAAATATGTACGAGGATAATGTTTTGATGCTTTATAGCTTGATGGGAGAGTCAGTTAAGTTAAGAGTTAGTTCTGAATCATTCGTTCGTTCTGTACGCATATTATAAGAAGTATCGTCATCATTGGCCACATTTTAGCAAATGATTGTTGCAGTGATTTTATTGTGTGGTGCCGGTATATCGTTTTTGGTGGCTTAGTAGTCCGATGTTAGCACGACAGCACCTTTTGCCACATCTATCACAGATGAAACGTGAGTCAAGAAGTATCATCAAAATTAATAATTATAATAATTATTATTATGACGACCGGTCTGGCGCAGTCGGTAGTGACCCTGCCTGCTGCGCCGCGGTCCCGGGTTCGAATCCCGGTAAGGTCATTTATTAGTGTGATGAGCACAGATATTTGTTCCTGAGTCATGGATGTTTTCTATGTATACAAGTATTTATATATATCGTTGTCTGAGTACCCACAGCACAAGCCTTCTTGAGCTTACCGTGGGCCACAGTCAATCTGTGTAAGAATGTCCTATAATATTTATTTTAATTATTCCACTACCTGTGTGTGGTGACGGGTTAAGATTTTCACCATCCCCTTTCATGTCGTGAGTGTCGTAGAATTCGACTGTAGGATATGGGTTCCATAATTGTAATGTAATTTTGACGATTCGAAAGAGGTTGTAAAATCCTACTAGAATAAACGATTTTTTACTTTACTTTATTGTGGTGTGGGGAAATGGGCTGGCAATAACCTGTCACTGCAATATCGTTGTCTTTCAACACCTAATTGCCAAGAGTGGCATTGAAACTTGAGGAGTTTCATGTTCTCTGCCAACTCCGTTTGGGAATATAGGCATGAGTTCATGTATGGATGACAAATCAACCGCACCACGTCTTCAAATCTAAATCAACACAACACCAGTGAATAAGTTTGGCCATTCAAAAAGGCAACGCTGCCAGCCTACTGGGCACCATCACCTCCGAGGATGATCTGGGGAGCATTTTCTATTTGTAAATATATATTAATTCGTGTAGTTTTAAGTTGTGTATAATTATATTAAATTGTTTAGTTTAAGTTATATATAAGTGACCGGCCACATCAGAGCGTCGCGTGTCTCGGGGCGCGCAACGGACGTCCAAGCGGCGCGGCGCGCGCCACGCCGCCGCCACGCCACCTGGGGCGCGTCTTACGTCCTTCCTATACAAAATGTACTGAGGAGACGCTTTTTGAATTACACTCAGGTGGCGTGGCGCGGACGTCCGTTGCGCGCCCCGAGACACGCGACGCTCTGATGTTGCCGGTACCTAAGTCATTGTTTTGTGTTTTTTTTTCTGATGTATACACAACACTGATATCCCGATTTGAACCGAATGAAAAGTCTACCTTATCTCATTTAGATCCACAGACATATAAGCCTTATCTATAGACATCCCCAGTCGGACAAAGAGCGAGTACCTAATCTCCAAGCTCGTGGACACCTCACGCGCGGCCATTTCCATATTTATTGCTCACGGCCACGCCGATATGTGACTAGGAAGTTATGTCGGGCCTAGAAGGGCTTATCAACATTATAAACAAATAGTAGGAAATATTGTGTACATAGGTACATACATAAAAGTTGTATTCTAAATATGTTAACTTTGTTACCTAGGTATATAGAAATCTGAACGAAGACAGTTTTGTAAATAAATAATATTGAAAAAATCTTAATGCCGATATAGATTGCAACGCAATTTGGAAATTGCACGTTTTGCACGCCAAATCACAACGTGTGCTGTTCCAATATAAGATTCATTCCGCCCGATAACCGCTGTGTGGTTTGTTACATTAGGATAAAGCATAGGCAACTGCAGAAACGTCATTGTCACTGCGTTGACGCGTTTTCCGCTGTTGCTGTCGGTACAGTGTAAAACATTTAGTGTAAAGTCTAGTAGGTACATAAGACATGAATGTCTCGATTTGCAATTTTAACTACTCCCGTGAGACTCAAACATGTTACCTCCCGTGTTAAGTCGATGTAACTTTCGACATGTTTCGATCCATTTCCGAAGATCTTTCTCAAGAGTAGCGACCCCGCCTTTACGTGTCGAAAGCGCGACGCATACTATATGCACTTACTGAATGTTTCGACTTTCGCCCTAACGTAGAAACAATACAAACTTTAATTTATAACATTAATGCGTACGTAAATTACTCATTCTATTTACTGAGGGCTTAGCCAAGGAGGGTAGATTTTAGTTAGGTAATTAATATCAAATGGCTAGTCAAACAAGATAAGAACAATAATAATTTTAATACTTTTGTATGACAAGTCGTGCGGTTAGCAACGAGCCTCCGGATTAAAATGGTTTTAATTTAAATCGAATGTAAATGAAACGATTGCAAATGATTGAAATTAAGTTTGAATACACAAACTGACTCACAAATAAAATAATTATCAAATGCAAATTATTCAGTATCATAGGTATAATCAAATTTATCCTGAGTGGGTTGATACTCCCTGGTTACATAGTTGATGAGTCAGATTCTCACATCAACACCAAAATCAGTAAACACCAAAAATGAATACCTAGCTAAAATATTAGTTAACGAAAAACTATAAAAAAGGACCTTAAAGCCCCCCATTATCAGCGTGCGTAGCCGAATGGCATTTCTCCGACGCCAAACGAAAACGAAACGCCGCGCCAGTTAGCCTGGCTCTGTCGCGCCAATACGCCGAGCGATAGAGATAGATATCTACTAGCGTTTCGTTTCGTGAGCGTTTCGTGAGCGTTTGTGCCATTCGGCTACGCATCCAGTTCTCGTAATTTACGTTCATAGTGAGTACTTTTAGTCATTTAGTAATTTTGTTTAAAACACCGTTCCATACACTTCATTTATGTATGCCAAAAGCCAAAAGTAGTTTATACTTACATTTATGAATTGGTCAGATTGACCAACCGACACATCTTATTTATTTTATATCAAAAAGCAATACATTTCGTTAAATATATTAAACCATTTAACTGCAAAATGTGAGTCTTTAAAATAAAGTTGGGTAGTTTATCAGCGCCGCACGATTGAACTTGAAAGTCCTTAACAGCTTTGAACTACGAGTACGATACTTTCTCGATAGTTTCATCAGTCTTAACTTTGTTTACCTTTTCAAGATGATATTGTAGATGAATAAGTGTATATGGACTGGTTGAGTAACAATATATTTTCTGCCGTAGCCGAATGGCCTTTTTGCGACGCCAAACGCCCCAGGGTGCGTAGCCGAATGGCACAAACGCTCACGAAACGAAACGCTAGTAGATATCTATCTCTATCGCTCTTGCGTATTGGCACTATTGGCGCGACAGACCCAGACTAAATAGCGTGGCGTTTCGTTTTCGTTTGGCGTCTGAGAAATGCCATTCGGCTACGCACGCTGAAATGCAACTTATGTCTATCGCTCTTGTGTATTGGCACGAGTGGCACGACAGAGAACCAGACGGCATTTGCCATTCAGCTACAACAGGACCTGTCCTCCAGCCAGAAATTGTCAAGAGAAATGTTTCAGGCCGCTGTGCTAATAGTTATTTGTTATACAAGGGGGCAAAGTTGTATTTTAACGCCGAGTGTGGAATTGATAACCTAACCACAAAATTAAAATTTTGAAAAAACCCCCGACCGCGACCTAGTGAACCGATTTTCATGAAACATGGCTAAGAACACTCCCGACTAACTCAGCTTTCAGATAAAAAAAACTAAATCAAAATCGGTTCATCCGTTCGAGCGCTACGATGCCACAGACAGACACACACACAAACAGACAGACAAACAGACAGACAGACAGACAGACATACACACAGACAGACACGTCAAACTTATAACACCCCTTCGTTTTTGCGTCGGGGGTTAAAAAACAAGCAAGTGAAGGGATTCTATAGTTGAACCACGAGCGAAGCGAGTGGTTCGAGAATAGAATCCTGAACTTGTGAGTTTTTTAACACACGAGAAGTAAAATACATTTGCACCCGAGTGTAACACAAAAATGTTCCCCTTACTATAGCGAGGAAACTACAACGCAAAAAATGCGTTTACCACTGCTTCCAGTAATTCCACAGCCACAGGTGGTAAATCATCTTTATTACTAGATTCACCTGCTTTTATCAATTTTAAAGCAGTTAATTTGACTTTATTCAAGGTCAAATTACTTTACCCACTAGTGGATAAAATGCGTTTTTACCCGCTGGTATTACAGGACAAAACACGTGTTTCCGAGCTAGTGAGGGGAAAACGAAGTTATCGCTTCCCGGCTCCGTAGAATAGAAAAGTAGTAAACACAGCTTGGCCAGTAAATTAGAAAGACCTCGGCCGTCAATTTCATATGTTCTGAGACATTTCTTCTTTTCATCACACTTATATTGCGATAATAAACATTAGTTATTTGTTTAAAAGGGGTAAAGGAGTTGTTTAACCGCACGTGCCAATATTTTTTTAGCGAGTGGTTCAAAAAGGGGAATCTTGAGCGTTGCGAGGGTATCAAGGCACGAAGTTTAAACAAACTTTGCCACCTTGTAAAACAAATAACTATTATATCGTATGTTACCTTTAGATAAATATTTCTCTAGACATTTACCAAACATTTGAAACCAATTACACTAGTAGTAGGTACCTAGGCACAAAAGGATCACAAATGCGTATAATCGTACATATCTTCACCAGGATGCAGGATATAAACAAGGATTTCAAATAGAAATCAAAATAGCCCAACTAATTCTATTAAGGCGAGGAATACGTACACTCAATACTTCCTAATGTTCTTGAGTTACACGATCCGGATGGGGCGAGAATTGCTTATATTTGTTGATGCTGGCTGCCCAACTGGTTCCCACGATATTAGACACTAGAAGAGTCTTGGAGAATGCAGAAGTTGTGTGTACACTCACCCATGAATTGTCTACTGGATAGTAGTTTTAACCAACTAACACCACTTGCAAACAACACGATTTACCACTGTAGATGCCAACAGCATGCTAATAACACTGACAGTTAACGTAAAATAAACTTATATTTCATTTCATTCACTAAAATTCGTATTAAACAATAAAATTACAGCTACGGAAGTTCGGCAGAATCATAGGGCAGAATGTAAAAAGCATAGACTAATTCTTTGGTAAAAAGATACTGAAGTCGATTGTCAAATTTGACATTGAAAAATTTTTTTCGGCAGAATCATAGGGCAGAATGTAAAAAGCATAGACTAATTCTTTGGTAAAAAGATACTGAAGTCGGCTTCACTGTTTTTTTTTTTAACTGTTTTTTTCAAAGTGGCTAAACTTTTTGCAGCTTCAGGTTTCATGATTTTATAAAACGTAGTGATTCAATCAATGCTCTTTGATTTTATCAACGATTCTAACGATTCCTAACACCATAATTTCCAAGTTCTATTAGTAATCACGTAAAGACATTTCAAAGCCATATCGCAATAATAATCAAAGGACAGCGACTCTTCCAGGGAAAACTATCGAGCATCCCCTACATTTAAACGGTAAACGAATGTTATGCAGATGCCGGCAAATGGAAGAGGAAGAGTTTTAGCTTGTTTGATGTCCGAGATGCAAATGTTTATACAAGCTTGATTACTTAGTCTGTTAGATCAATATCTAACGTGCTGCCGGGCGTATCATCACAACTCGGACACTGGCGATCAAATATATGAAAGAGGCGCGTTCCTAGCACACATTCTAAGCTCGTGTAGGTAAACGCGTACAATGCTTGTGTGAGTGAGATATGACAAGTCAACTGTTGGCGTTTTTGACAGGCGGTAACTGTGAGGTAACCGAGAGGGGGTGGGTAGCACTTTCAGCGGGGAGCGGGAGTGGCCATACTGTACGATAGTACTCTTTATTATACTGTGGTATCATGCTTACAATTTTATCACTTGTCCACATGGATAAGACAACTGTCACTCTCACACTGACATACTTGCCAAAGCGTGATGGATGCTTTATCACTTAAAGTCAAGTATGTCAGTGTGAGAGTGACAGTTGTCTTATCCAAGTAGACAAGTGATAAAATTGGAAGCATGATACTCCGGCTGGGCTGTCGTTAATCGATAAAATTGAAAGAATTTTGATTTCATCTGAGTATTATTGGTACCTCAGTGAGGTGCATCCAAACATGTAGGGATTCTACGAATTTGTGATGGTATCTCTCGCTATCTAAATAAAGGAGACGTCTTCACGAAGGTTCGCCGAAAAGCCTGAAGCCTGGAAAAAACAGAAGAAATTAAAATGTGGCAACATCGTAGCGTCATTCCATCTCACATAAATCATCCTCCTTGCGTTATCCCGGCATTTGCCACGGCTCATGGGAGCCTGGGGTCCGCTTTGACAAGTAATCCCAAGATTTGGCGTAATAGGCACTAGTTTTACGAAAGCGACTGCCATCTGACCTTCCAACCCGGAGGGTAACTAGGCCTTATTGGGATCAGAGAGGGAGCGAGAAGCAGAGGGGGATCAAGCGTCTCTGATCCCCCTCTTTAAGCGGGTGCCTTGGCCGGGCAATGCCGGAGGGCGCCGTGGTGAATGACATGATGACAACATCGATCCCAGCGCGCCCTCACGAACGGCAAAGAGGATGGAACGCCGGAGTGGGTTTAGTGGGTAGGGCCAAGTTTCCCCCCTCTCGACAGGGGAGGGGAAAGAAACGGCGAGTCCCACACATCGTGCGTAACAGCATTCCCACTCCGTCAAAAAAAAAAAAAAAGGCCTTATTGGGATTAGTCCGGTTTCCTCACGATGTTTTCCTTCACCGAAAAGCGACTGGCAAATATCAAATGACATTTCGCACATAAGTTGCGAAAATCTCATTGGTACCTACGAGCCGGGGTTCGAATTCGAACCCGCGACCTCCGGATCGAAAGTCGCACGCTCTTACCGCTAGGCCACCAGCGCTTCAAATCCGCCCATCCCATCTCACATAAATATTGATTTGAAAGGGACGACACTACGATGTATCCACTTTTAAATTTCGCTTTTTATAATATCCGTTGCGGATAATCGAAATGATTCAAAGCTCTTTAGAAGGTATTGAAATATTTTATGCCTGGTTGAAAGAGGTCTGATTACTTGCGTCATTTAAAGCCGAAAAGGCCAGCATTTTAAAGGTTTGACATTTAAATGACACAGTCGCATGAGTAATGTAATAAGGCTAGAATTTGGCGTAAATATGTGGTATTTGTTAATACATTTTTAATAAGCATGTAAGATTAAGTTATGGTTCCGTAAAACAGTCCATCGACAGTCAACTTGCACGAAAAGTAAGGAGCTCAACATGAGTTCAAGCAGAGACTCAGTTCAGTTCAGGCAGTGAGTGAGAGTGACTCAATATTTCCAGTATTAAGTGATAGTATCTTTTGTAGTTTTATGTTCTGTTAGCTTCTCATTGTAACAACAAAAATGTATTGAAATCTATAATGAATGAAATACTATTGTTTCTTTTATGAAATAGGCTGCAAACGAGCAGACGAGCCGCCTGATGGGAAATGGGAACCTTACTTACTATACTCGTATCTCGTATACACGATGCCTGTTTTCTTAAAATTTGCATTGCATTTTTGGCCCGTTAAGCATCTCAATTTTTCAGTTTTAATGTCTTCAACCACCAAGTACGTCTCAAGATATATTGAATCGAGGTAGGCCATTAACAAATACTTTCTTTTACAGGATGAGCGATGTCCAACATCTGTCAGCGGTACATCAGGCGGCACTGCGAGGAGAGAAACGGCGGGTCCTATATGAAGGTAACTAAGTCGATACTTTTTTTTAATGAAACAGTTAGCAAACGAGCAGACGAGCCGCCTGATGGGAAGCAGTTATCGCATACACGTGACATAAGCTAGCTAAAGTTTCCAAAATCCTGAAATTTTCACATAGGAAAACTTCGGAAACTTCCCATACTTTGTATGGACAATTTTATGGATGGAAACTTTCCATTTCATAAATTTAAATTCCCTTTATTTTTCGTGAAAGTTTCGTGAATTTTTCAAGAAATTTAAGATTTTTTTGGAAACGATTTTAAGATTTTTTCCGCAACTTGCACATCACTATTCACTACATAAGCAACATCGGAGGAGCCACTTATGCGTTGCCGACCTTTGAGAACCCTAAATACCTGCCTGCTTCTTGAAGAACCCCATATCATAGCGCAAGGGAAACACCTCAGAAGGTCATTCCACAGCTTGCACGTTCTGCGCAAAAACGAGCGAGAGGCCCGTTCTTGGTTTGCCACGTGTCGAGAAAGTGAAGATAAACTTTGTTTATTTGGCGGGAGGTGCGGTGATAAAAGCGCGACGGTGGCACCAAGTCAAAGAGTTCATCAGAACATTCCCCGTTGTACAGACGGTAGAACAAGCACAGAGAGCCAACATCTCTCCGAAGACTAAGAGGATCTAAACCGGCTGTGAGATCGGAATCGCCAACAATACGAACTGCCCGACGTTGGATAGAGACAAGTGGAAGAATTGTTGGTATTGTTGGTATTTCGGTGCTCCAGACCAGAGATGGATCGCTATTTGTTCAGTCTTCAAACCTAGAGAAACATCTCTCGTTTCATAAAATTTCGATTGAATTTAGAGAAAACAGAATTGCGTATGACTTGGCAAGTTTTTTGGTAGAGATTGGCAATTGACAGATAAGTCTATATCAAATTGCACGTATGTTTATAAGAATTCACAGTTCAGTAGGTTCATTTCGTACCAGGCCAGCCAAAATCACTATCGCTAACGCCATATAGGGGCGTTTCGTAGCTAGCTTCCCTATCGCTCTTTTGTAGTGGCGCGATAGAGCTAAACTGGGGCGGCAATATGTTAACCCATACTAATCTAAGTTATCAGAGGCTTACTTCTAAGAAAACTAAGAATATATAAACTAGATAAGTACTTTCTCAAAAATCGTTAGAGCTTTTTAGTGTTACGTGCTTAGACATACCGCAGAGCGTATCGTCGAAGAGGGAACTGACGGAAAAGGGCCCATTAAAGTACCTACCTACTATTGCTATTTGCAAACTCCTCGCGTGATAAGGGCTCATAAACTGGGGAGATCGAGTCTTGATTAGACGCAACTTTCTGTTATGGGTGTTATGGATGATTATGCCACTCTTAAAGGAGTTTTGAAAGTTTACGTAATACTGAACGATTACATTAACCTTTATTTATATTACTTATAGCTTGTACGTACAGTACAGGCAGGCAAGCGTGGTCGAGCGATAAATGATACACATCAGGCAGGCAAGTATGGTCGCGCGATATAGTATATTATATAACGGTAACGTTATGAAGGCTATAAAAGTTGAGTACTGCGGTTAGGCCACGAAGGCTTGCCGAGTGGCCTAAGTAAGGTACGAGACTTTTATAGCCTTCATAATGTTACGATTGTATACTATACTTTTTCTACGACAGCCACATACATACCTATTCGAGAATAATAAAATGGGTTAGTTACTTACTTCATGTAATGAATGGGAATATTTGTGTGGATCGTCGTAGCATTGAGTATTCTGTCCACAACGTTGATGGCGAGAACTTGTTGCACAATTCTTCAAAATATGCCAACAACGCCGTTTCAGAGAAAGTTGAAACATTTTTTTGCAATTTCCATGTCAAAACAATCATAACATTTTTGGTACGCTTTATCTGACTTTTCATGTAACAAATTGTCAGTCACTTTGAGTAGGGCTTGCAATATCGGACGGTTTTCAATTCCGGAACTGGTTTTCGAGATTGGACTTCAATTCCGGAATTCCGGAACTAGTTCCGGAATTGAACAATTTTTTTTGGTTTGGTTTTCTGGTGGATTTTTGATGAAATAATACAATTTTAAACTGAAATTTGTTATAAATCGACGTTTAAGACAATAACTCCATACCTGAAAGGCGTATAACACTGAAATTTTCATTTTAGTAATTTTACAGGAAAGCCCATTTTGCGTCAAAATCGGTCTTGCAAGGTATTTCGAACTACAGTTAACGATACAAACGAGGTTTTAGTGCCAGTTTTCTGATAGTGGTCAACGTTAAAGTTATTTTTTTATCCATTGACCATCGAAATAATATAAAAATAATAATTTACCTACAAGAATTGCATAACGTCTTGTTCACATAACTGTAATAAAAGAAATATTGAATTACCTTTATCAGACTCGAGTAGGGACAAAAGATATCCAAGCTAGCCCAAAAAGACAGATTTTATGATTTATTCCTAGGTACCTACATGTACCTACACTTTAATTTTTTGTAAAAAAATAAATCATTCTTTTATATATACATCATTTTCCATACATTTGCTTCTCACATCTTTTGATTTTGTGGTAAGTGGTAATAGACTTAGAAAGAGTTTAGTAAAATATGCACACGTCTTTGTGAAAAGTGTATAAAGTAACTACGACGTTATGCTTGTGAATGAATCTAATACTAAGTACTACGATTTGCTTCTGAACTTAAGACTTTATGCCTAAAATATTCAGTGCTATGAGAAAAGAAGTAAAATTATGAGTTTATGCCGCTTTAATACCGATTAATTTAGATTATTACTGAAATTTAAGTTCGATCTAATAAATTGAGCATAAATAACGACAATAAAATAACAATATTAATAATGTACCTAATGTTATTTATGTTTAATTGTCCTTCAGTATTCGAGCATAACACTCAACTCCCGGCTAGTAATTTTAAATCATCACAAAACAAAACTTTCTACAACAAATATTTACTTTAAAATGATTATATATTTCACTTATTAGCTAAAACAATTGAGAGCAAAACCAGAAAGTGACAATGGTATAATATTAGCGGGTTAAAACTACACTATCTCGCTCTAACTAGCCCTGGATGCAACCCTTTGGTCATAAAATAGGCACTACCTGAATCCGAGGAGTGTCTAACTTAATGAATTTACATATCTTTTATAGACGCGGTGGTAGTTTTGTAAAATAACCAGGCTGATATTACACGTTTTCGTTCAAAAATATATCTTTTTTCAATTCCGGAATTTTCGAGATTATGCGTTTCAATTCCGGAACTGTAATATCGGAAAAATTGTCCGAAATTCCGGAATTTCGAGATTCCGGAATTCCAGAATGCAAGCCCTAACTTTGAGCGCCCATTTCTTCGGAAGTGCATTTTTCACCAGAATCACTCATAATTACTTATGTTTTTGCACAATAACGTCGAATTAAAACAAACTACACACCACCGAAATAGTTCAAATAGTTTCGTGATAAGTTTACAAATGTCAAACATACCATAGACAAGAGAAATAGAAAATAAGCCGGTTTTCAATTACGAAAAATGTGGTTGCGTTCAAGAATATTTAAATGTCGAATGTAAAATTATTGAATAAACTTATGATTTTTACCTTTGTTTTGCAATATCTAATATGTAAAACGCATTTAAGTTTATTTTTTCATCTTGATTTAAATTATGAACCTAAATATTATATTATTTATTAAAAGTTACTTATTACTGTAAATGAAAACATACCTGATAAATGGAAGTTGTGCTTTTAAAAAGAAATTAACAGAACTCCTATATTCATATGATTACTGCTAGCAGTAATCCTATGAACCTATAGACAAATAGACTTTCTCATCGTTACTCAAATGAACTTAATTTGGATACCGCTGACAATAATCTAATTGACAGATTTAAGTGCTGGAGTAGAAAAAATGATTAAACATCTGGCCGTCCCTATCGCACTTACTGCGATAGGGACATTAGGGACGGCCTGATGTTTTATCATTTATCGCGCGATCATATTCGAACATATCACTGTATAAGTATTGCGTAAGCATGATTTTAGCTATTTGTACTATGAAAGCGTTAAATTTCTTATTGTGTGCACAAATATGCAAAACTGTCTGTTTTAAATATTCCATACTCAATTTTATGGTAATAAAATAATTATAAGGCCACTTTATTGCTTTACATCAATCCAATAACCAAACATTGTGTATTAAGGTCAGTGTGGGTAAGACCGTCTACCCGGAAAGACCGTCTATTGACTATAACTTTTGTGTTTATATATCTACGCCTCCCACACCTCCGAAGGTATAGCAGTTTTTCATCCTCAAGCCATTGGTCTTCAGTACATATCCCTAGGACGAACACTAGTTAACAATAATCTTGATTTGTGTTTCGAACTCGAACATCGAGCTCAACATGGTTCCGCAAAAAATTAAAATCAAATAGAAGCAGTCGGAATATTTGTATATTGTATATGTAACGTAGTCATTTAATAACCGTTCTTTCTGACTAGTACTATTAATTTACTCAAAACGCGCTCAATTTCTAGTTTTATGTTCTGAAATATGTAACTTAGAAATTGTGCCTACTCAGAAAGTCCGGCATAAAAGAGAAAGGCAAGACTGGCATATCATAAACAAGGAGTTGCCAACATTTTTTAGGCTTTATTGGAAATAAGTCGAGTGTAAATGATATCAATATATAAGTACGTTTTTGGCTTATGGTAGTTGTACCGTCTTTGATTTTAACTTCGAAATACAGTTTTGGTAATGATTCGTATTGTGTTACTAAAATCATTCGAAAGTATTAAGTAAAAATAAAATATATGTGACATGGTTGTGAAGAATGATAAGAGGTGAACAGAAGTAAGCTGCATTATTCATTATCGTATTTAAGTTGGTAGAATTATCATAAAAGTTCTACCCGTTTTTTATTATTTTTGTTTAAGTATATGTAGATGTAAATATTTCAAAAGAGAGTAGGGTTTCAAGTTGGTTATTATTTTTATAATCAGCATTACCCAACAGGGACCGTATGGATACCCTTAAAAACTGTTTTGACCGACTATATTACGGCTACCCGACCGTTAATTGACATTGCTGACTGTCAGTTTGACCCAAAAGTCGTCATGGGTGTCATCAAATATTTTTTCGGGGGTGCTGATTTAATTTTTTTTTATTATTATTATAAAAGGGCTTACTCTTGGCAACAGACTAGCCAAAGGCAAAGACGTGGCCTACGATGGAGTGAGCTCGCCCAGAAGATGCCTGTTCACTCTTGATTTGAAGGTTGCCGGGTTATATGAGCTCGTAAATATAGCCGCCTGGTATGAATTAAATACCACTTTGGAATCTGACATTGCTGACTGTCACTTTGACACAAAAGAGGTCATGGGTGTGGTCAAATAGGTTCTCGGGGGTGATGATTCCAAAATTAATAATCAATCTAGAATTTGACATTGCTGACATTGCTGGCATTGTCAAATAGGTAGGTTTCTGGGGGTGCCAAAATTAATGACCAATTTGGAATCTGACGTTGTTGACTATCACTTTGACACAAAAGACATCATGGGTGTGGCCAAATAGATTCTCAGGGGTGCTGATACCAAAATTAATAACAAATTTAGAATTTGATTGTGCTGGCTGTCATTTTGACACAAAATTCGCCATGGGTGTCATTAGTCGGTTTTCGGGGGTGCTGATTTAAAAATTAAAGACCACTTTGGAATCTGACATTGCTGACTGTCACTTTGACACAAAAGTGGTCATGGGTTTGGTCAAACAGGTTCTCGGGTGTGCTGGTAGTGACTACAGCAAAACCCAGACATTGCTAAGAAATGTTACCAAACTAATTCACGTACTACCTTTACTTTTAATAGCAAAGTTTCAAAAACAAATAAGTAGTTGGATTTATATGAGCCTGTAATATCGTGACATTCGTGACTAAATTGGACCTGAAAAGAGAAGGTTATGAACCTCATCTACGGGACATATGCCGGTCTTGCCTTATAAATGGAAAAATGCTTATATGTTTAAAATTTCAACGTTATTTTATTACTTATCTAGCACATTCTGCCCTGTTATTACGTAAAATAACAATGATCATGGTTTTGGAACCTAGTCTCATATGAAATTACGCGACAACAAGCACTAGACGGTCTTTCTGTACTCATCGCGGGAGGACGGTCAACCCGCCGAGCCTTAAAAAATGTGATTTTTATGACTTAAAATTACCTTATTTCGCCAAAATATTATAAAAGCTTTGTAAAATATAATATTTGCTATCCCATAGGACCAGCTCGCATGTGACTCGCATAGCCAAGTTTGTTAACAAATACCCGTGCACATGACGGGCAGCAAAGCACACCATTGGCATAATTATAAGTAATAGCCGCTGGTGGACGGGCTTTTAGCTCATCCCGTCTAATGTCCAGGTCCTTAAGTCGACGGGATTCAAAATCGGTAATTTATTTAGCGACGAAAGATCTCCATACCGGGCGGTCGGCCGCCTGCTTCTCCCACAAAAATGGGTCCACGTGGCAGTTCTTCATATGGCGCTTAAGCACATCCTTATACCTAAGAAGCTGTCCGCCATGCTTTCGCTTGCCCTCCTCTAACTCCGAGTAAAAGATGCGCTTAGCCACCTGACCCTCAGTCATCCTTGAAACGTGGCCGCCCCAACGAAGTTGTCGTCGCATGATATAAGATTCGATCCCACCTACTTTGGCTCTTCGCAAAACTTCGGTGTTCCGTATACGATCGGACCAGCTGATCTTTAAGATTTTGCGGAGGCACCTCAGGTGGAATCTATCTAAAGTGCGGATGTGACGGCGATATACGGTCCACGTTTCAGAGGAGTATAAGATGTTAGGGAGAACTACAGCCATATATATGGAGATCTTTGTCGCTAATTTCAGATCATGTGAGCTGAATACCTTTGCATCCAGCTTACCAAAGGCCGCAGCAGCGGCGCCAATCCGGTTGTTAATTTCAGAGTCAAGGTCACATGTAGAGGTTACAGTGCTCCCCAGGTAGCGGAACTTATCTACCTGTTTCAGTACATCGTCCCCCAGTCTGACAGATAGTGTCTCGCGACCATGGATGTGTAATTCTCGCTTGTGTAATTCTCTCATAAGCCGCATGCATGTGCTTGACATTTCCATTTCCTGCGTCCAGCGCGATAGACACGCGCTGATAATGCTCTGTCCATTACGCACGGCCTACGAATATATGCGGAGATGAAGGTTTATTAAAGTGCTTTGATTTGCTCAAACGTGACTACGGCTCGGCTGCGGAAATGACTGTTTTCAAATTGCAAAAGCAAGCTGCGCGGAAGCAGGGCACAAACACATGTCATTCATACGATCGACTTAACTCTTTAATAGGCAAGACTAAAATAAAAAAAATCGTGAATTCAAGCCTTATCGCCATCCTCTAATAAAAACAAAGATTTGACGGTCACCCAGTTACAATTACGACTTGATAATTAGGCGCACAGTGATGACTCACAGATGCGTGTCCTAGTATTGTGCGTACAGCGTATTGAACATCAATACAACTCATTATTTCACAACTCACTACAAAAAGCATATCAAAATTAGTACAGTCAGTAAACTCGTAGAGGGAAACAATAGGCGTTTTTGTCGTTATCCATACTAATATTATATATAAATGGGAAAGTGTGTGTGTCTGTTTGTTTGTCCGTCTTTTACAGCAAAACGGAGCGACGAATTGACGTGATTTTTTGAGTGGAGATAGTTGAAGGGATGGAGAGTGACATAGGCTACATTTTGTCTCTTTCTAACGCGAGCGAAGCCGCGGGAAAAGCTAGTAAAATATAATTATCTTCTTTATTAATACTATCGATGGCAAACATCTAGTACCTATTGAGGTTGAGGTGCCAAATGTGCGAATAGATCTTTAAGTTGAGGTGTTAGATTGCCACTATTGCCGGGCTACTCTGGCACGTCCATGCTCCGTGGTTGCGGACAGGCATGTTACGTTACAACATACGTATATGTAATACCTACTCCATTCTGTACTGTATTGAGTCTGTTGAATTCTGCCGTCAACATCAAATAGGCTTGCATTTCCAGTACATCTCAGGTTTTAACAACTAAGAGTATTAGGAAAACTAAGGTATACTAGTGAAAATCAATACAGAACGTAGAGAATACAGTCGGACTTAGATAAAAAATGCATGGTATTCGCAATGACAAAGTGCAGTGATGTCAAGATCAACATCATATTTATAATACGAAAACATAACTTAATGGCTTACCTTGCACTAGGTACTCATCTCACTACAAAAGGTAACTTAACCGGAATATTTTATTTTCGAATACATACATACAATCACGCCTGTATCCTATGAAGGGGTAGGCAGAGCACATGAAACTACTCAAGTTTCAGTGCCACTCTTTGCAAATTATTTTCGATTATTTTATTTTCGAATATGATGCAATAATGCCATTATTTGAGTCCTTGGAAACTTCCGAACAACAGTCTTGTAAAAAGAGAAGTGAATTAATGGACCAATCCAGGTGTCTTTAAAGCAAGAGTAAATAGGTATCTCATAGGTAAGCGTGATCCACCGTAGACCGCATCATCACTTACCATCAGGTGTGATCGTGGTCAAACGTCTACCTATTCATACTAAAAAAAAAAAAGACCTACTAGTATTTAAGTAAGTATGTATAGTGAGCTGTAAATATGCAGGCCAATTTATCAATGAATTCATTCATCATTTCTCCATGCAATTTCACAACTCACTATACCAAAAGGGTTTTAGTTTGTTTTAGCATCTTATTCTCACACAGTTTCACAATTGTCGCAATCATCACGGGGCCCATTTCTCAAAACTGAAAGTTACAAGTTACAAGCGGAAGTCTCTGTCCAACTTATTATATTAGACATTGACTATATACTATATACCATATACCATAGCGGATGATATTCCGCTTTGTGTGGTAGGGCACAGCACAGCGGATAGCGTCTCGCTCGAATCTAGAGCAGAGCCCAACTGGGGTAGTACCTCCGTCTTACAGAAGACCGCAGCCAAATAGCACTAGACCCTACTCATCGGTGAGTAAGGCTGCCAGAGCTCAACGAGGGTGCGGTGTGCTGATGACGGGAGGACTTACGGAACTAACTTGTTCCGTCTATTGTCCTTTGAGTCGTCGGCAACCCGAACCCTCCTTGGAACTTGTACACTCCTTTTTGCTGTGTACTTAACACAGCAAAAGGGAATGTACAAGTTTCTAATGGGGTGGCAACGCGCATGTGACACTGTTTGAGTTGCAGGCGTCCATAGGTTACGGTGACCGCTTTACATCAGGCGGGCCGTATGCATGTTTGCCACCGACGTCTATTAAAAAAAAATTGTAACTTGTAGCTTCGAGAAATGAGCCCCAGTACCAGAAGTCCAAAACGATTTCTACCTATATATTAACTTAGGATGCATATCGATCCTAAGTTAATATTTATATAAAGCAGCATACATACTTCATCTAGGCATACTGATTCATCCAGGCATAATCTTTGCCATAATCACAGGTAGACGATCGCAGCTGCGTTCTCCTACACCACACATCATACACATGTTAAGTTCACGCATGTACTCCTATTGTTTCTAACATGTGGCTTTCCTGCTCAGAAGTGCATGCTTCAAGTTAAATAAGGACGTAGATGAAGCAAAAGGGGCCTTTAAGCATGGAAAGCTACATATCAAGACGAACGGTAGCTGTCTCATCTCAATACGTACAATAACATTGTCTTGAGCGCCTGTTCGATTTTGAGTAGCAATATGACAGATGTGAGAGGTGCTAATCATTTAGTTGGGCGCATTTGATTTCCTTAAAAGTAAAAGATGCTTACAGTTTTACTTTTATTACAGCACATTAATTTTTCAGCAGGTGTGTAATGATAAAATTGCTCTGGTCGTATTATAGTATCTTTAATTATCAATCAGTGGTTATTATTATTTTAAACGAAGTTACAAGAAGCCTGTGAAACAAAAACACTTCAAAAGCTTTTGATATTGAATGATGAAAAGTTTGCACTTGAAATCCAAAAGTCATTCAGCGAATCCAACAGGGTGAATCTCGGAGTTTGTCAACACTCAGGGGTCTCATAATTCCAATAAAATTAAAGACTGGAAGCGTTCCGGCAAAGTTCACAAAAGGATCATTAAAAGTTCGCGATGAAATCATGAAAATTGCCCATTAGCAGGGGTCGACAACAGTCGTGGACGTTTTTCAAGCAAACAAGGGCGCATTGACAAGAATTCCGCCAGCCTAGCCGAAATGACAATTGTTGACGCAGTCTGTTTCCGTCGCGCCAATACGGAAGAGCGATAGAGATAGCTAGCTTCGATAACTATATTATCATAATAAGCATTTGTGCATTTGGCTCCGTATCGTACCATAGTATCTTGCTCTATCGCTCTTAGTTGTCTGTTAGTGCGACAGAGCCAGAGGCAGTTGCGTTTCTACGGAGTGAAAACGATTAGCATCTTGTCTGCGTAGCCTAACAGGATGTGTGTACACTAAATTCCAATCGTTCACGGTTCTTAATCCCTATGTAAAGATTGGCACCTTGTCAACGCAGGCAGGGATCGGAAACTGTAATTATTCTTGTTTGACGATTTGAGGTCCTCCTCTTCCGGATTCGGAAGTCACTTCATTAGCGATTGTCTTTGAGAATTATATTAGCTCGTTAAGATTATTAAAATTTTAATGGACGATTGTTAATTATTGGATATTCAGAGTAACGCGCTTTATAAATTTAGTTGGTTTGAACTTCTGTTGGCAAAACTTAGCTTAATGTATTTTAAACAGCTTTAATGGCTTCTGATTGAAGAGCTGAATTTAGTTAATTTTCCATACTTCGCTTTTCTACGTCCGATGGAACGGTGCATATTATTTTTTGGTTTGTATTTTGTAAACATTGCTAGGTATTGCTTGCATATTATGAATTCGTGTTCTCGATTATCACTGTGAGTAAGTAATAGATAATCAAACAAAAACCAGTTAGTCTTTCTGATCACGATTTTCAGAAAATCGGGATTCTCTGCACAAAGTATTATAATGTGAATAATGTGATGCTGTCGGAGGATTTCATAATTTAAATTTTCAACAATACTTGGTACTGGTTCTGAGGTTCACTATAGTTAAAAAGTATTATCTTGAAAGGCTTTCAGTTTCATTATTAAATTGTAACATCGACGCTTGTTGCACCAAATCCAAAGTGCCATTTTGATTGACAACCTGGGTGCGTAGCCGAATGGCACAAACGCTCACGAAACGCTCACGGAACGAAACGCTAGTAGATATCTATCTCTATCGCTCCACCTGCTCTATCGCTTACCAGTATTATCTGATAAAAGGTTTGTTTCACTTTTCAAAAGACTCATTTTGATTGAGATTTATCTTATAACTGCTATTTTGATTGACAACCTGAATAAACCAAAACTACCAAAAGGTACGGTGTGATGGCTGGCTGCTATCTATCTACCAGGCTGACATAAACAAAAGGCAGATAGTTTCCAAACGGTAGCGGCGCCGTTCAATTTCCGACCGCACCGCAGAGCGGCGCCGTGCGTGCCATACGTGATGGACACTTTACAGTTCCAAAATGACTTAAGTACCCTTGAATTCTAATAAACATAGGACGTTTAAAAAAATGTGGCTGAGTCCTGACTATCTACATGAAATGGCATGAACCATTTAAATGATAAAGGACACTTAATGCATTGCACAGTTATGGAGCGGACAAGGTGTTAGGACGGTCTACACTACATGTTGATAGCCTGGCTAGAGTGTGAAGTTGTTATAATTCGACGTAAAATGATGACATTACGAGTAAGTTGGCCATTCCGATATCTGGCAAGTATTTATGCACTTTTTAGGTCACTGAATGGCTTTGACAAGGCCTTTACTAAAGTAAAAAGGTACTATTTCTTTCCAATTTTGAAAAATATATAGGGGTAATAAGTTAAACTACGTGAATAGTTATCACATTGTGATTAACCTGATTATTAAACCATCAGTTTCTCCTCTATGAAACTCCTCTCTTGTCTTGATCCGTGTGCATAATTTCATTAAGGTTTTGTATAACCCGTGCGAAGTCAGGGCGGGTCGTTAGTCTAATTTAAGGTCAAATTGCATCAACTACAGTTAATACAATACATCAACAACACGTAAAACGCTAATTTCGGTAACAGACGGTTTGATACAACAAACACTAATAAGAATGTAAATAGATACCTATTAAAAGAGTTTTCACCTCCAAAAAAAAAACTTGACAATCGCGTAAGCATCTTTGTAAGAGTGTAATTAAAAATTCCGTCTGCCTTGCATTGTTGCTTTCATAAAGAGAATAAACAATGGCGGGGAATCAATGGGAAAACAACAAATACCGAAGCAAATCAGACATGGCTGCGGAGCTAGGAAAAGTGGGGAAAGCGAGCGGCCCGGTAATTGTTAGGTTCCGTGTTTAAGTTTCTTTAAACGATACTGCAGAAACAGGAAAAAAGGCAGACAGGAATGGAAGAAAATCTACTGCGCCGACCCCAAATTATGGGAAAGCAAGTGAATGATGAGTGCAGAAACGGAAAAATTTAAACGAGACAATAATTTTGATCAGGCTGGCCTCAGCTATACAGATTGTATCAAGTTTTCGATGATTTACAAATTTATTTTAAGATGTCGAGCGCCTCAGTCGAAACGAATGAGAGTGTGCAAATCTTTTAATTTTGGAAATGAAGAGTTCTTTGAGCATTTGATAAAGTTGCCGTAAAAAGGGTCTAAACCAAGGGAACCCTGCATCCCCCCGTATTGAAAGTCCCCAACGACGGGCATCAATACAGAACTTTCTTCATTTGCGCCGCTGTAAACAACGCAACAGCCTATTAGTTGTTTCCAATTCCACCGACAGTCGGTTTGTTTTCAACTTTTTATCGCGATGTATGCAGAACTCCAGTAGGATGATAGAAATGGGTAGGTACAAAACTTTTACAACATGCGATTTAAATTATGCAGTAAAATTGAATGGAAATTATATATTCGTAAACACAAACATAAAGCTGGAAAGCAAAGAAAAACTTGGCAGGAAAGTGCCATGAACTGAAAGTACTGTTAAGTGACAGTTTCTAAAATAGTAGTAGTAATAAAAAGTCAACTTTGCTATTGGATTTCTGTAGACTCTTTTGGAGATTCTGAAAAATAAACAATATCACAACGTACGTAAGTCAAAATAGTCGAATGCTCAAAACTGGATGGTCTTTGTCTGTTTGAATAATTAGCTTAAAGAAAACAAATATGAATTCCATTTATTATTGAACAGTCTTGTATTGCTTAGTTAACTCACGTAACCCGCCCCGCCCTTTCTAATTCCGTCCATTCTAAATCTATATCCAAAACAAATAGCCCGTTTATAATTAATTTTGTTCACAAAAGGATTGAGACAACCCCGTTTGTCTCTGTTATCGAAATGCTCTTTTATCTGTTTCCTATTTGCGATGTTATGTCTTTTTATTGTGGACGTAGACGCCATTAATTTTCTTGTGCGAGTTGTTTTTTTTTTTGCGATCGACATCGTCGTTTAATTAAACTGTCAAATCGCAGGATTGGACAAACTGAAGAGAGATCTATATTATGTGCCATATCTAGGTAAAGTTGTCGCGACGTAAAAAAGGTTAAGTTTCTCCAAGACTTGAAGTTTAGTGCAGTTCGGGTGCCGGTTTAGTACCTAATGGAGAGAGAAAGGTAGTTAAAAGAGTTAATTGTAGAAGCTTTATTGCGATAAGTAATTGTAGATTGCTTCATTCAATAATAAACGTTTTTATTTAGTTGAATCGAATTAAGAATGATCTAGGACAACACCCCCTACTAACTTTTCTGATAGCGAGATTTGCACCAACCACACAGAGGACGGACTGATCAACATCATCCGTAAGCAGTCATTACTATGCATCTGCAGTTACAATGAAATGCAAACTTAGCTTAGAGGGATTCGGTACGGTGTTATTTTCATTTCATTTCAAGTAAATGTAATAATGATTATAAAACAAGTAACATTCATTGAAACAAATGAATCTCTCACCTTCCCCGAATCATCCGAGATCCTTCAGCGATCGATTACCGCTTTATTTGTTTCGGGCATGAAAATGACACTTTACCGTAACGGAACGCATTATTCATAAGCTGGCGCGGGGCGTCCTGGGGGACGCAGTTTAATGTCCAAATTTGCATGCCGCAGTATCTGTGGAGAGATCAGATGAATTCTGAAATCTTTTATTTTAAAATGTCAATGGATACTTCAGAATGACGCCGATTTTGACTGCCAGGCGGTTTTACCCAACTTAACTTGCGCTTTCGCGCGAGTCCATCCTAGAAGTTAAATATATATGCACTCGCACGCGAGAAGGCAAGCTACTGGTACTGGACATTGGACCGCCATTTTATGCTCTGAGGGACCGCCAATGCACTAAAATGGATCAATTCAATATTCCTTTTAAATGGCGTGAAATCTTGGCGTGCTCCGATTTCATGTTCCCGATGTGTCTGATCTGATGAGTGTGGCTTCCTTGAATAGATTAGGCAATCTAGTATACATCCGCCAATTATATATTCAAGGCCAAACTTAATGCTACCACTTTCCACTTCATCCATCCCTGTCGGTCCTCAAATCCTCGGATAAAAAGGTTAGTCAAACTGCTCCTTCCTCGCTTCAAGCACTGATTCATCTTACCCACACCTATATACTGCAAAATGAAATATCATCTCATAACATTAAATGGCGAAAAGAAATATAAGTCCCGCGTCACCCGTCCCCGGCGACACTTCCAAACAATTAGACGGAGCTCGTTAACTTTACGCCGATTTCCACCGGTTTTTTCCCGTTTTAGTAGTTCATAAAAAGTGAATTTTGCACTCGGCGACTTGGATGGCTGTGATGTAATTTGTTTTAATTTTGTTTCGTAAAAATAGTCAAATTCAAATAGTCAAATCAGACCTACGAGTAAATAGTCAAATTGTGAGTGTGCTAGGTTTCACGAAGACTTTGAAACAATTTGACTGAACTTATTAACTTTATGCCTATTTCCACCGGTTTGTGCAGTAGTTCATAAAAAGTGAATTTTGCACTCGAACACTTGGTTCGTTTCGGGGGATATAAGGATGTCATTTGTGTTAATTTAATTTTTGTTTCGTGTAAAACGATGATTATATTCACGATACATAGGAAAAAATATAAGTATAACAAATAATTTTGCTGCAATTGACCACTACTGATTGCGGCAAACCTTTAACCAAAAACACTTTTTGTCCTACTTTATAAAATAGAACAAAGGAATCAATAAAAATAAGCTCTATGGTGTAGATAATAAAATACAAAAGCATGATACAGATTTTGTGTTTTGTTAAAATCACCATGGCAACCGTTTGTGTACGGCTGAGGTCACTGAACTTTTGGTAGCACAGTAAAAGGAAATGATGGCATACTTACTTAGAAATCAATTTAATTATGTGATGGTTGACACAGGCAGACCTACATTGTAACATTTTGATACATTGAAATAAAGAAAAGAATAAACAGTAGTCGGGCATGATTGATACTTTCGGAAAAATAAATATATCTATTTTGTCAATTTGATACTGTATGACCGTCTGACCGAGTTGTACCTGAGGTACAACAAATTGTAAAGTACTAATTCAAAGAAAATGCAAGTACTTATCGATTAATCAATCATGTCCAGATTTGTCTGACCTGAAATAAAATCAGTGATATAACTTATTGGAAATGTGTTGCTGTATGAGATCCGACACCTTATTTGAAGATCTTCATTCGATTGTTTGTCATAAGAATTTCTTTTTTTATTCGCTTTTAGCGTCCGTCCGGGACCAAAAAGCTGGTACTTACATTGTTATTGAGCATGTTATATTAAAGATCTGTCTGTTTATAAATAAAACTACTGCTTAAATTTGTTTAAGCGTTCTGATATTTTACACGGACCTGTTTATTGGCGTAGTGCATGCAACTGACAAATTCCTAAAAATCTACAGCAACCGTTGTTGTACGTGCAATGTACAGAGTGTGAGTACTAATGTGCAAGTTGCAGAAATTTTCCAAAAAATTAAATTTTCTTGGAAATTCCTTTAAATCTTAGAACAAATTAAATTATTCTCATTTGAGAATATTTCCAGCTCGGAACACTTGGAGGCCTTGGTCACTTTTTCTTTGTATATGACATTTATTTAATTCCTTTAAAGTTTGTGAATCTTTAACTTTAAGAAATTTAGGAAATTTAAATTAAAAAATATCCAACAACTGGAAATATCCACAATATTTTTTTCAGTACAGATGGTGTTTTTTTACGCACTAGTGCGAGAAGTGGTTCATTATATGCCAGGTCGAAACTTCGGAGGGCCATCTGTACTGAAAACAAACGTCGTTCGATACACGTGCGAAGAGGAAATTCGTAACTCGTGTCGATTTAAAACACTCCCTTCGGTCGTGTTCTATCGCCACTCGTTTCGAACTTCCTCTTTTTCGCACTTGTATCGAAATGTACTATTTCGTTTTATCTTCATTTTAAAGCGGTATCGACGGAGCCCCGCGTCGCGGGCTCCGGTATTCTGTACTGTTTGAAGATACCTAACGAACCTAACCTACCTATACCTAGTCATTTTGATTTTTAGACCAGTTGCGATTCCATGCAGAGTGTGCTAATAAAGGAATCGTCATAACAGTCATAACGCAGCGCACTACCGCCGCCGCGAAAGATTTTTATTTGAGCAACTTTTTACCCAGCCACCCTGTCTGCGGCCTCGGCAAATACCTAGTTCGGTACACAGAGCTACGCTGTTTGACGAGCTTTAATCAACTGTTTGCAAAAAGTACTTTGATAAAAATTAATCGTACAACAGAATTAAAACTTTGGAAAAACCCCCGACCGCGACATAGTGAACTGTTTTTTATGAAACATGGCTAAGAACACTCCCGACTAACTTAACTTTTCTGAAATGAAATGAAATGAAATGAAATGAAATGAAATATTTATTTTCCAAGTAGGCATATTACAATGCGCTTATGAACGTCAAATAAAACTACGCCGGCTCTAACCCTACGCCTCAGCCTCGAGAAGATTTCAGTCCCCCCTCAGTTGGAGGAGGGTATCCACTATGGGACCGGCAAGAAACTCGGCGGGCCACTTCTTTTCAAAACATTACATCTTATATTTAACATGCATTAAAAAAAAACAAGATACAATTTAATAAGCAAAAGTATTCATAAAAAAAATATTAACACAAGAAATTATACAAAGTACAAAGCTATTATGATTATTAATAAGAGATGTTAGAGATGTATAGAGTCTCTAAGTGTCAAAGTACATCTAAAAAAATTATACATGAAGAAAAAAACCGAATAACTAAAATAACTTTAGAGTTGTAAAAGACTCTTGTTGTCTTAAGCAAAGGAAAAAAAAAATATATATATGTATACTTAATCTACTTTTTTCCTTGGAGATGTATATGGTCTCCAAGAGTCAGAAAGAAAAATAAACAAACAAGGACCGAACAGAATGCCTCAACGTAATCTCATTCAAAATTAATGTTACATAGAATAGCATAGCCCCTATTAGCTGAAACAGACCGGTCTTCACAAACAGCACCCGTTCACGAATATGGCGCGCATCTCAGCCATCGCCTCCCTCAACCTTCATTCGGGAAGGTGGCGACCCGATCAACGACGTCACCGTAAGCAAAGACTTTTTAGCGAGCATGACATGTTCAAGCTGTCCGGGCTGTATTAAATATTCCAATAATAAGTGAATACGGTATACCTAGATGTAAGACACAACATTCCGTGCTTGTATGTTACATAGTTTAAATTGACTTAATTGAAAACAAGATCTTGGGAGATGTAAAAGGTCCCCACAGTCAATTATAATTAATGGGATATAATAAAAAATAAAAATTTGGAGGTGTAAAGGTTCTCCAAGTGTCAAAAGAACTAGAAATAGAAAAAAAAATGCGTATGAAATACAAATTTCACGTCAAGAGACTGTTAAGCTAGCAATCTCCAACTAATTCTACAGAATACATAACTAGTATGTACTCAACAAGTCAATATATATATATACCAAATTATAATTATACAATAATAAGGATCAATAATTTAAACAGCCAGTAGCAACAGCGCCTTAAGCATGACACAATGTCTCCCCGGGACACTGCTAGCAAAACTATGACAGATTTTGAGCCTGGATAGTCGGCCATGGTGTAGTATCTCCCAGGTAATCATCAATTTTGTAGTACCCCTTTTTGAGAAGTGCACTTTTTATGTACTTCTTGAATGAAGTAAAGGGCAGATCCCATGCCTCTAAGGGTACCTTATTATAAAATGTTACACAGTTTCCCAGGAACGATTTCTTCACTTTCTGTAGACGAAACTTGGAAACCGCTAGCTTATGTTTGTTCCGTGTATTATAACTATGAATATCTGACAGTTTCTTAAAGGACTCTATATTCTTATGAGTATACATTATCACATCTAGTATGTATTGTGAAGCTACTGTAAGGATGTCTATCTCCTTAAAGCGTTCCTTCAGTGAGTCACGTGACGCCATGTTGTAGATAGATCGTATTGCCCGTTTCTGGAGAACGAAGATGGTTTGAATATCTGCTGCTTTTCCCCAGGCCAATATGCCGTAAGACATAACACTATGAAAGTAACTGAAATAAACTAGGTTTTTCGGTTCGGGAGCTACGGTGCCACAGACAGACACACACACAGACAGACAGACAAACAGACAGACAGGCAGACAGACACGTCAAACTTATAGTTATAACACCCCGTCGTTTTTGCGTCGGCGGTTAAAAATTACCTTACTACAGGTTTCCAAAACGTTAAAAAATATGGTAGAATAGACTACGTCATTTGTCGCTGAATAGTCATTTATGTTATGACTGATCAGTCAGGATCAGTCAACAGAGGTATGGCATGTGCCACTCTGCAAAGGCATGGCTTTAGATTGTTTTCTGTGAAATTTGGTAAACGACCAACAGTATACCTAGATCATAGTTTACAGAGTAGGTAGGTACCTACATTGATTACTGGTCTACTGTAGCTACAGTACTTATTTCACACAACTTCCAAGAAATAGAAATGGTTTCAGAGACATTTCATTGACCAACGAAAAACATTTACCTCTTGTCTTTTTGTCGCTTGTGGACTTTGGTTAATTTCATAAAAAAACCCTATGGATTGAACATCAGATATCGCATTCACTTAAACTTACCCAGAAGAGAATTTGGCAAGAACTCTAAAACAAGTTTCATTTACGAGTGTACCCCGACCGCTAGTTCGACAGTGGCGGCGCCAGTAACTTCTCAAATACCTAAACCGCCAGCTCCAACGAGGTTTAACTCATTTCCCGGACACCGTCCCAATATGTGGTCCCGGGGCGAAGGTGAACGGATCGGTCATTCATTCATTCTTTACTTGGATTCCGATTTCAAATTGGAATGGCGTTTTGAAGTGAGTGGTGAGAGCGTAAAGCTGGCGTTTCGTTTTTATAACGACAGCTTTGATGTTCAGCCTGCGTATTATGTATTATGCTTCCAATTTTATCACTTATCCACGTGGATAAGACATCTTTTACTCTCACACTGACATACTTGCCAAAGCGTGACGGATACTTTATCCATACAGATAAGTGATAAAATTGGAAGCATGATACGCCGGCAGGTGGCTTTAAGTGCTTAATTGTTCTTTACCCTAATATAAAAGTATGATAAAAACTCCACACAGGGCTCTGTCTAAAGCGTTTTTACTGACTTATTCATTAGTAGTCTACATGATATCCAAAGTCGGCGATCTATTACTACGATGGTATTACAAGACGTCGTAACTCATGTCGATTTACTTACAGCAATTTCTTCCTTCGGTAGTTTAATATATACCTATTGTCAATTGTTTCAAATGTCTTCTTTTACGCATTAATTTCTATCGCAATTAGATTAATTCCTAGCAACAACTCATAAAATTCAGTAAAGAACTGTACCCATTGTTTCTGTACGGAGAGGTAAATTCGAGAGTATTTCAATTCATTTTCATAATTATTGTTTTTCCTTCCGCAGTTACTGAACACCCTGTCTACGGATTTGGAGGAAATGCTGACGGAGCTTTGTGACGACAAAAACTTAGCCAGGTGAGTGAATTAAACCCGGCTGGGTGAACGAATGAGAGTGACTGAGCGAATGAATGAATGGATTCGCTGAATGTTTGCGGGCTTTTTAGCCGAGCGTTTGAGTTAGCTGGCAATTATTGTAGCTATACATCGTGTAATTCATGAAGTCGCGTGCTCTGAATCGGAATGTCCTAATATTATAAGGTTAGATTTGACGAATCTACGCGTCATTATGACGTGTTAATGTAGCATTCGAATGACTGCAATAGCATAACAGTTGTAAAAATTACCACCTATTGAATTTGGATAAGAAGGTTTAATGAACCTTCTTATCTAATGCGGAAAAACAACATTTTTAAGGACATTGAGAACATTGTACAAGTCAATGTTAGGGAACATACCCAAACTACGTGACCATATTTGTGCCGTTTTTTGACCCCCTCCCCCATCCCTGCGTGACCAAGCGTAGTATATGCCAAGATCCCCCCCCTCCCCCTGTAGTTGTCACGTAGTATTTATAAATGAAGTTTTAAATAAATTTTTGCAGAAAGTTGTTAATAGATATTCGTGTGTCTATATCAAATTTAATGCACTCAGCGTCAAAAAAACCGCACCTCTCAATCGGTTTCGTTCAAGCGATTATAGCCCTTATATTATACAAGGAAAAGTATGACTATGTGGCCTTATTTGAAAGGTAATCTAACGCTCTATTGGAAAATGCCATATAATTCATGACATTTTTCACAAAAAATTAAAATTTTCAGGAAAAAGGAGTCAACGTGCATTCAGGTTTAAAAATATAAAAAAATCAAAGACAATAAAATCAACAAATATCGAAAAAAAAATACTTAAAACGAAACATAAAACCTAGTGTTTTCTCCCTCTGGCCCTTCGTGTAGCTTCCAGGCAATCAGTTATGGACCTTTAATCAGTGTTACGATCCGTTTTTGAGGAATGTTATCCCACTCCTCAATAACTGCGGCTTCCAGCTCGTCGAGGGTGGCTGGAGCACGATCCCGCGACCAAACAAGCCGTTTTAACTAATCCCAGAGATGCTCGATGGGGTCCAGGTCGGGACTCGTTGCTGGCCACTCCATTACGGTACATTCCGACCTCATGCAGGGATTCCCGCACTGTCAAGCCAGTATGGCAACGGGCGTTGACGTGCATAAATTGGAAGTCAGGTCCAACAAACTCAGCGTATAGGACCTCATGTTCTTCAAAAATCTCCATAATGTAACTGCCAGCAGTTCTCTCTCTCTCTCTCTCTCCTCTCTCTTTAGCCTGATTCTACTCTTCGGGTGTAGGCATCCTTCAACATGCGCCACTCGTCACGGTTTTGTGCGATCTGGAGCCACTTTTTTGACTTTAACTGCCAGCAGTTAAGGACCCCTAAAAACGACCACAGCCAGTGCGGGAAACGCAGACGAGATCCGTTTTGCCGTCGATGGAAGTGCCGCCCCACAACATATATGCACGAGCCGCTGCCGTTTCTGACTGTTTCTTTGGTGCAGACTGGTGTAAACTGCTCTCCTTGACTCCTGTACACCCTCTTGCGTCCGTCGTTTGTGTAAATGAACCCTCTCGTCTAATCAGGGAACAAAACTTTCCTCCATTGCTGCAACGTCCAAACCTCGCGAAAATTCCTTCTGGCAATTCGATGGCTTAAATTGGGGGCCCCTGCCAGCTCTTCGGGGTAACATTTTCTTCTCCAGGAATCATCTTCTGATCGTGGAGACACTCACTGCAGTTCTTCGAGTTGTCCTAAGCAGTATCTGCAGCTCAGCAGCGGTCCGAAAGCGGTTCCGCAAAGAGGCCGATACAAATGTACCGGTCCTCTCTAGTGGTGGTGCAGCGTCTTCTTCCAGATTCGGGCTTCCTAATGTAGCCACAGATCTCCAGGAACCGCAGCAAGCCTCGTCGCATCCGGAAACGGCTTATGCTTAGGCGTTCAGCAACTTGCTACTGCCGTAGTCCGTTTAGGAGCAGTGCCACCACTTGAGCTGCTTTTTCTGGAGTTGTACCCGTATTCTGAAGGCTTTTTCATTCTGCAAGTGTTCAGTAGTGTCCTCGGTGAGTTTTGGAGTGCAAATGATCCACATGACACCTTTACACTTCCTTTTAAATCCGTCTAGGGTAGCACACCTAGAGACCCATTAAAATCGCATCGTTCGTTACCCTTTTTTTAAAACCATCGTAGATTGGCGATTATTGTTTTTAAGAAAGTTGTACACCTTTTTCTTAAAGGGCTTTCATTGTACTTTAAAATGATACCAATATTGATAGGTTACAGTCAATAAGATTAGAGCTGTATTTTCTTGAAACGAATTTTGGGCGAGGTGCGATTTTTTTGACGCTGAGTGTATTTGTTTAATGACGCGTGTTTATCATCTTTTTTTCCGGCCTTTAAACAATGATTTTCATCCCATCACCTTCATCATCATCACCAGCCTATATAAACGTTCCTCTGCTGACCACAGCTGGGCCAATATTCCACAGGTTACGTGACAAGAAGTTAGACCCCCCTCCCCCTCTGTGACCAAGCGTAGTATTTTGACGACCCCCTTCCCCCCCCCTAAACGACAGCAGTCACGAATTTAACGCTAAAGTTGCACCATTGGGTTGCAGTCCGTATGAAAATGTATAGTCCTAAATCATTCAGGGTTGTAACATAACATGGAAATTCACGAGGACATTAGACACTCATGCAGATATAAAATTCATGCTGCGCCGTTAAACTAAAATCATTTTCCTTCCAAACCTTCGTACGTTTTTATTAAACAGAGTACGGCGTGTATGCAATAAGAGGACGTTTTCCAACAAAAGGACACGCGGTGCAGACGCGGATTAGGGGACCGCTGGAAAATTCGTTTATTAATCCTTTCAATTTGCACGTGGGCACTTCCATGCGTCGACACATGTTTTTATACCTGTGTATATAAATATATGAGTATGGTCGACGACCACTGGATTATTCGTTGCGAGTATAAGATTATGAATATTTGGTTTAGATCGATCTAATACCTACGACAGTCTAATAACAGTGGATCAGTTGATAATCGACAAAAAATAGTATTTTATGCAACTGGTGGTTAAAAGAGGTCAAAAAAGGTGAGTGGCGTGGGTAACAATTTGAGGCGAAGCCGAAAATTGTTAATAAAGACGCCACGAGCATTTTTTGACTCAGTTAAACACCGTTGCATACAATACTTTTTCTACGACCAAGCACTTATTTTGAAAGAAAATTATAAATCAACAAATACCTACTTTCAGTCATCTTAGTTATCTAGTGGCCCGCCTACCATTTTGAATATGCAGTTTGAGTGCAAACATGAAAATAAAACTGTCTATGGTATGGTTCTTTGAAGCCTGGCCACTAAGACGAATCGAGCCGAGTTGAATCGAGTTCTCATACATTTGAATGCGATTCGACGCGTCGCCAATGAACGCAGCAGAAAACGAAGGAGTCTCGACTCTGCGAATTGGTTTGTTAAGTTGGTAGCAATGTATTTACTGAACTGTAACAGCTATATCGTGCTACTGCTACTAAATGTTTTCAGGGTATAGACTAGATAGACTTGTCCTGACATCTTTTATGTAGGGTTTTAAAGTTCTATGCACGACCTTGTAACTCACGAATAACAGTACGGGAGTAGAAAAAATACTAAAAATCACTGGATAAACTTAGATTAATTATTGGCCTTTGATAACTATTATCACTGTCAAAATTTTAAGTTTCGTCAAATAGCTGAGCGTGCTACTCAAGCAAGTACTTAACTGTAACATCCGTCGGCTCACGGCCTATACAATTAGGGTTTTTAAGAAAACTAGACCTTATTACTTATGGAAAACTTTGAATATTTCTTTTTAACATAAGTCCTACTCTTGGGACACTGATCCTTATTTCACTTGTCCTTTAAATAGAACGAAATTTACTAGTAAAAAAAGTACGCATTCAGATACATACCTACATAATATACTCACGTCTTTTTCACATTGTGGTAGGCAGAGATCACGGAGTTCCATCTGCTACGATCCTATTAAACCACTTTCGCTCCATTAAAAAATAGCATCAAGATGGATTGTAGAGGTATTGCTATAGATACCTATACCTCTATAATACTCAGGTAAATTCCTTGCAGCACTCGGCACGCATAAAATCCACCCACGCAGATTTTGCATAGAAAAATCCGCGGAAATCGCTCCAACACGCCATCGCATTATGCAACAGTGATGCCATTACCATAAACGTACCGTATGTTAGCACCCGCGGCTAAATCTAAGCATACTCTGCTTTTATTGAGCACTCGAATCAAAATAGGCCTAAATAAATTTGTACTTACTTATCGACTAAGAGTTCGGTAGGCCTAGCACATTGATTGCTCCGCGAGATAAATGACACGTCTTCTTCTAACTGTATTAATGACATAAGGACGGGTAGTCTATCTCGCGGCGATCTTGTGCTAACCCTGCAGAGCGAAAAACGTGGATACTCTCTACATTATCCCATTTGTTCCATCCTTGAGAGAATTAGGAAGTCTGGCGGCTTTGGGCTCTTGCTTTATTAGATGCATCATTGACTAACTAAATTTTAATCTATTAAGAGGATACGGTAGCGAAAATTCTAAAATGGAAAGGAGCCCCCCTTTCAACTTGGGAATTTTAGTTAAATGTACAAGTGTTATTTACTAGATTTATCGAATAATAATTTTTAAGAAAAAAAAACCGTCGCCTTTCCGGTTCTAGTGAAAGCTACTTGCGAATGTTGGATTATGTAGAAATGTGTAAGTATTTTTTAAAACTGCTTTTAATGCTTTAATTATTAGATGGCAACACAAATGAATATACGTATAAGGTTAAGGTTTGAGGAGTTTCCTCAATTCCTCATGAATCCGATTATATTATAAGAAATCGAAGATCCCATCATCAGAACTGGGTTCTGAGAAAAATGGGACCAATCTGTATGCATAAACATTCAATCAAAAAAAAGTTTTCAAAATCGGTCCAGTAACGACGGAGATATCGAGGAACAAAAAAAAAAAAAACATACAGACGACTTGATAACCGTCCTTCTTGAGAGATATGAGGCGACGGTTAAAAAATAGAAAATCAGAATTAATATTCTACATATTTTACTGCTGAAGAAACAGCAGCGGCGACGGTTCCAAAAACCCTTTTCTTGAAGCCAGTTGAAAACAACTTGATTCTACCAGAAAATTATAATTTAACTAGTTTTTGCCCGCGGCTTCGCTCGCGTTACATTCGAAAATTGCGGAATGCCTCATAAAAACTTTCACCCCTCATTTAAGGGAAGTGGGGGGTTAGAAAGAGACACAAAGTAGCCTATGTCACTCTCCATCCCTTGAACTATCTCCACTTAAAAAATCACGTCAATTCGTCTCCGTTTTGCCGTGAAAGATGGACAAACAAACAGACACACACACTTCCCAATTATAATATTAGTATGGATTCCCACATCCCACGGTTTGTTAAGGATCGTTTATTTAGGACTATACAATGCGTTAACTGCACAATACAAACTCATTCGAACTTTAATAGACTCATATCTACTGTATTATATGAAGCGAGCCGTCAAAAACAACAGCACGTGTCCAAAACAGAGGCCCGAAGTTCCGGACAAAGCATTATGAATAATGAAACACCCTCTGTACAAAGCTCGACTGTGAGCCCATTCTCTAGATGTACAAGTACAATCATCTAACTACAGCGCTCCCGGAGTTTGCGGTAAAATCGTCGGTAGGGTGTCGCTGGGTAAAAAATGGGGACACAAAGTGTTTTTACGGCTTTAATACGAGTTTATTAAAATATTTAAAGCGGAACTTTAGCGCGAATTTCCCCAAAGACTGCCCCAAAAGGTCCCCCGTTTCTCGCTTATGGAACTTTCAGCTATCTCTTACGGAGTGATAAATTAAAACGAGGTGTATGAACGACATCCGCGCGACAGCCTTGCGGTGATGAAGAAATCTCGGAATAATTGAAAAAGTTTAATCTATTGTACTTGATTTACTGTAATTTTCAGCTGCCTTTGAACAAAGGAGGGCGGTCTTTTGATTCAAAAGCACATAGGAATCTGAATAGGCTATTAGGTACAGAATACTAACTAACTAGGTACAGAATACCGACCCTCCGTCTGGTTTTGTCGACAGCTTCTAAGATTACAAAACCGAGAAATTTGAAATATTTTCACTCAGATTTGTCTAGATTTGACTACGTCATCATCATCAAAAATGCGAAGACCAAGACTGAATTAGTTGAAGCACTAAAAATGTCCGACTCATACAAAACTTTTAAAGCGACAAAACGTAGCAAAATTAGCCAGACTGAATTAAAGTTTTAAAATCTTCCGTGATGTGGTTTAAGAGGTCTGGTGGCATTCACACAGACGCTTCAACTTTTAGGTGAGGAGAAAACTTTTATGACATCTTTATACCGGGAATGCTTCTCTAACTAATTGTAAAGAGTTGTTTGATAATAAATTTATGACGTTTTCTTGTGCGCGAGCGGAGTTATAAAGGCATTCTCATTTTGCTCGAGCTTTTGTAGTCGGGGGTATTGGAGCGAGGTTTGAAGGTATTTAATTTATGAATGTGACAAAATAATTACATTGCTTCGCCTGATAAATAATTGTATCTTGGCAAGTCAACGTTGACAATGGAAAAAGCTCAAAACTTTATATACACGTAAGTATTTGTATAGGAGACCAATACTTCTCCGCATCGCTTTTGATGGGCCATTTTTTTCAAAGTTGTCCACCCCACTTTTCTTTTGGATTTGGATTTTTTTATGTGGCTTCCATTCAGAATCGCAAGCTCTTTCAATTCTAATAGGAGAAAAAAAGTGCCCCAAGGTTTTTTTCCCATTCCGTTACCATTTTTTCATACATTTTGTATGGCGGTAACGGAATGGAAGGTTCGAAAAAATGTACGTATGGAAATCTTGGGACATTTTTTTTCTCCTATCAGGATCGAAAGAGCTCGCGATTCTGAGTATTAATCGCGTAAAAAATACCCATGTTACAAAAAAGTGGGGTGAACAACTTTGAAAAAAATGGCCCTGATACATTTTCTATTGACGAATCTGGCTAGTCATGTAGTCACCGAGTCCCCAATATGCCGAAGACAAGTGACTTTTAGATGAACTTTTTTTTAAATCTGCAGGGTTCCAGACCCTTCATATAATCAAATATGTAACGTACTAATACTAATCCACATTGCCGCTGTGCTTATAAAAAATGAATCTACAACTTCAACAAACATTAAGAACTATCCATTGAAAACATATTTTATTGAAGCAAATCCAACGTCGCGCCCACAATGCCTTTGTGAGCTGACAGTCTGACTACCCTTTTGTGGTTTTGAGCCATATCTCTACTTACTGCGCTTTTAGTTCGCAGCCTCCAACCCTTTCTGTCGCAAATAGGGATGTTTGAGCGGGACTTGAGATTTTCTGAAAGTTGTGGATTATAAAATGTTGCGTTGGTAATAATATTGGTTGGTAATGGTCTCGACGTAAGACCAGCGCTGACGTTATGGTTAGCAATATGCTGAGGCGGGACCATTTCGTGGTGAACATTATTTAAACTGTTTGTATTTAACCATTTGTTTGTATTTTCATGAATAAATGCATTGTATTGTATTTATTTAGTGCTGAAAGTGTACCTATCGATAAGATATGGTTTTAAAAGCGTCGAGCTTACCTTTGAAAATTGCAGAAAAACGAATACTTGTTATTGAACATCTTACTGTTTGCTGCCACAAAATCTAAGTCCTTGTGTAAATTTATACACACGTTACGTCTAGTTATCATTCGTCGATCCTGATAGGAGAATAAAAATGTCCCAAGATTTCCATACATTCTTCAGACCTTCCATTCCGTTACCGCCATACAAAATGTATGAAAAAATGGTAACGGAATGGGAAAAAACCTTGGGATACTTTTTTCTCCTATTAGGATGGAAAGAGCTCGCGATTCTGATATTTCTGATTGGAAATCACATAAAAATTTCCAAATCCAAAAAAATGTGGGACGAACTATGAAAAACATTGCCCTTTTAAGGCAACATATCGTCACTACTTTTAAAAAAACTTGTATCTTCGTCTGTCAATGAAAAGAAAATTGTAGTAAGTATGTATGGAATGCATATAGACATACTGCGTTTTAACTTTGAGGAGCAGCGTGAGATACGAGATATTCTAAAGTAGTGACGATATATTATACTTTTATACAGGACATATCTTTGGTTACCTGCAATAAGTTACGGGATAAATAGAAGAGCATGAACCAACCACAAAATCACGAGAAGAAATTTTCTCCAATGCATCAAAAATAAAATGACAGACATTTTTTTATCGCGTCCTATGGTAATTACATTAACGTACAGTCGGGACTGGGGGGCAATGAGAGTTCTACATGTATCCACTGAACACACCTACCATATGCAACCGGTGGACACTCTATTTAATAATGCAAACATTGTAAAACATGTAAAAATTGGACTAGTTACATTTGCCCCCCGCCCCCTCCCCCAGTCGAGATTTGCCCCGCTGTACCTTACTCGTATGTTGCTGCAGGCATGTAGCCTAAACAAGACTATATTGTGCGTACTGCATAAACAGAATATCGACAATATTCCCATCACTAGCGGTACTTTTGAGTGATTGCAGCAAACAATGCGCGTCAATCCGCCGCCATGCTGGAATATTGTATGACTGTCTGTTTGCACGCCGTAGCTTTCGCAATCAATACTGCAGCTTTATACTCTGCCTACAGGTAAATTATTTACTGTTGGATTTTGCATAGTGTATTTAGTCCCTAAGTACTGGTGTGTGTGGGTGGACCTTGAAACTACCAGGAAATTAAAACGCTATTAATGATTTTTGCCCTCCAAAAGTTGGGTTTTAAAATTAAGAGTTTTTCTTAGGTGGGCAGAAGCACAGTAAATGAGTTGAGCGTTTGAGGACCACTGTCATTAGTCACAATTTGTAGTTGATTTTTAGGGTTCCGTAGTCAACTAGGAACCCTTATAGTTTCGCCATGTCTGTCTGTCTGTCCGTCCGTCCGTCCGTCCGTCCGCGGATAATCTCAGTAATCGTTAGCACTAGAAAGCTGAAATTTGGTACCAATATGTATGTATATCAATCACGCCAACAAAGTGCAAAAATAAAAAGTGGAAAAAAATGTTTTATTAGGGTAGTCCCCCTACATGTAAAGTGGGGGCTGATTTTTTTTTTCATTCCAACCCCAACGTGTGATATATTGTTGGATAGGTATTTAAAAATGAATAAGGGTTTACTACGATCGTTTTTTGATAATATTAATATTTTCGGAAATAATCGCTCCTAAAGGAAAAAAAAGTGGGGCCTCTAACTTTTGAACCATATGTTTAAAAAATATAAAAAAAATCACAAAAGTAGAACTTTATAAAGACTTGAACTTGATAGGTTCAGTAGTTTTTGAGAAAAATACGGAAAACTACGGAACCCTACACTGAGCGTGGCCCGACACGCTCTTGGCCGGTTTTATTAATCTAGAATAGGGCCAGTAATTGCTCAGTATTGCTTGTTCACTTGTTTATAGGGTATATATGCCTAGCCAACGTTTTGAATATATAATTATAGTCATCGTGTGAACATGCTCACTAAAACAGTGACTTTGTTGTCACCTAGAAAATAAGCCAGTGATATATATCCTGTTGCTCGGAAATCGGAGACACTGGAAGATAAGTGATAACGCAAGTTTTAGGTATTTTTTGACCGTGATTCGTACTTAAACTGTTTAAACAACAATCTACAGTATTACCGTTGAGTATGACTGAAAAATTATGCTGTATTTTTCACTCAAACATCCATAAAATTGATGTGTAATATGTGTATTTATCACATTTACAATATTTACATAGGTCAAAGACCTATATAACTTCGTAAAGACCGATAAAGTCTAAGAAAAAAATGTACCCCAAAACCATACAGAAAAAGGTACGGTGAGCTAGATGGCGATACACCTTTGGGGTACGCTCGGCTAGATGGCGCTAATATTAATATTTGACATTTTAAAACATATCAAGCTAAGAATATGGGCCAAATTGTCAAAACTGAGGTTCAAAAGTTTTAAGCTTGTGTCGAGAGATGGCAGTCTATGCACTCTGATTACACATTTTACTTTGACAGTCATTCTCTATAATACTCGATCCTCTTTTCATAGGTATATCGTGAAGCTACACATGTTACCATCATCTTTCACCAAGATGATGAATGACCGAAAAAACTTTGCAGCTTTTCCCGTATATCCCATATCGTTGCATTCTGCAAGGGGAGAGCGGTAATTATTTCTAAATTAACCGCCGCGGCAACGGCTGCGCTAAATTAAATCGAACGACGGCCCCAATGGTCAACGATCGGCGCGTTTACCCTGTAATGGACCATCAAGGTTCGCGTCTAGGGTAAATGTGCGAGTAATGGCGTTTGTTGGGGTTTTTTGATAGGAGTGGGATGTAATTAAATATATATTAGTCATTTAGCCTCTGGATATAGAATACATGCTGTGAAGAACGTCCTTATCTATGGTCTGGACTGGACTACTTAAATATAAAATACTAGCTTTTGCCGGCGGCTTCGCTCGCGTTAGAAAGAGACAAAAAGTAACCTATGTCACTCTCCATCCCTTCAACTGTCTCCACTTAAAAAATCACGACAATTTGTCGCTCCGTTTTGCCGCGAAGGACGGACAAACAAACAGACACACACAGTTTCCCATTTATAATATTAGTATGGATAGTGCAGAAACTATAGAATACATTTCACTCAATGATTACAGTTAATGCAGTTATCTCACATAGAAAAACAGGAAACTGGCTAGATGCGTTTAGTTATTTGCAGTAATAAGAATTCTATACAATTTTTTTTAAATGTACTTTTAATTTTCCACATTTTAATGCGGTTTGTCGCACCTATACATGAAGAGTCGTGGAATGTATTGGACCACATATATTTCATGTCTCTTGAGTCTCTTCACTTTCTGAACCGACTCTACTTATTATATTGATTGGAGAAGTGCTAACCTAATAGTTTTGCTGATTGTAAAAAGTTCAACGTCTCCTAAAGAAGACTTAAGTCTCCGCCACACATAAAGCGTTTTGATAGCGTAGCGTTAGCAGAGCGTCAGCGGAGCGTAATGATAGCGGTGCGCCAGACGAACGCTGGCGTTCCGCTCGCAATCTGCGCGCATTCCGCTCGCAATCCGCGCTCGTTAGTTCCCGCCGGCGTCCGCTGAGCGCAACGCCAGCGTTCGTCCGGCGCACCGCTATCATTGCGCTCCGCTGACGCTCCGCTAACGCTCCGCCTACGCTCTCAAAACGCGCATGTTTGGCCGAGCTTTTACACTTACAATTTATTTTATTGAACTCTTACTTAAGAAAACTTACTTAACTTTCTCCTACCATTTACATTTATTTTCAGCATCAAAGTTACCCACAGAAACAGGCCAGAACATTTATTCCCCCAATAAAAATATTAGGTCATAAGCGCAAGTGTTGGCACCATTACGAAGCGACAAAGACAACGGCCAATAACTGTAATAGTAACCATTACATTTGTCTATGCCTCCCTGGTATTATAACAAATGGTGTTGAGATCAAACGCTCACAGGCAAACCAGCGTAAGAGAAAAAAAAAACAGTGCGTACCTATGGAGTCTAGGGCATCCAATACCCCAGGGATCGTGCCTTTTTTGGGGGAGATTTCAATACCGGTATTTATTTTAGTAATACCGGTATCCCGGTATTTTAAGTAACTAACAAATTATGCCGAATGAACGTGAACTACATTCATCAAACGTTACATTCATGATCCCGGGATCCCAGTATTGAAATCACCAATACCGGATATAATACCGGTATTGGATACGGTCCGGTATTTGGAAGCCCTAATGGAGTCCCTCCGCGCGGAAGAATTGAAACTTCATAACAGATCCTCAAAAACATTATGTCAACTGACGTTACGACAGGTTACGTCCATCTTTTTACTGTTTTAAATATTTTACATTGCTATTTGCTCACATTGTTGAAAAAACAAACATAAACTTATATTGCACTCGATCTAAATATAAAACACGTATTCCAACCAACCATTCCACCATTCAAAACCATTCTGGGCATTCTGTTCTGTCACTGCAGAGTGAATAAATGAATGAATGGAATGAGTGAGTCGCGTTCAGCACAAAGACACTGACACAAGGTTACGCGCTGAGTGAGCGGCATTTCACGCAACGTAACACTGACTGAGTGGTACGCGCTCTCAGTTGGAAGTCGCATGGGAAGTTCACATCAAAAAATGTTTTTAGTTGTTGTCAATAGCAGCAAGGTATGATACGTCACTTAGTCGGATTGGTAAGATTTCGTTATAGTATAACACGCATGAAAAGTAAGAAACGAGATTTTGAATAAAATTTGTTATTTTCAGGCAAATTACTTGGTTTCTATATTTTCCCGTGATCCCGGGATCCCGGTATTGAAATCGCAAATACCGGTATTGGATAAGGTCTGGTATTTGCAAGCCCTGATCAACGCTTATAGGCCAACCAGTATATATGGAAATGTACATTTTTTTCATCGGCAGCAAAGTATGTGGATAAGATCTCTACTGGCATTTTCGTCGCTTTTAACAAAGGCAACGGTAAATTACTGTAACACTTACCATATACTAGGTATTATTTGTTTTTGTCTCCCTGATAGGTATTATTTAAAGGGCTTAGTGAACGAGTCAACGCTTCACACGCACACGCACAAGAACTTCCCCCACAATCTGTTGATCTCTGTTTTGTCTTCTTTGAGTTTTAAAATAAAATAACTTTGTTTAAATAATAGCATAATAATTAATAAGCTAAATATTTCCAAAAAATACCCTTCGAGATGAACTAAACTTCCCTAATTTTTTTAAGCTTCCTACAATTTCTTGAAACGTTTTAGCGACTGACTCATGTGCTCGGTAAGCATTTGGAATCTTTGGTTGTTGACTACTATCCAGCCAATTCACTGCCAAACCCAAACGCGCAATTCTACAAAATGTGTATTCGCTGTCTCAAAATAAACTTAAGAGGATACGGTAGCGAAAATGCTAAAATGGAAAGGAGCCCCCCTTTCAACTTGGGAATTTTAGTTAAATATACAAGTGTTATTAACTAGATTTATCGAAAAAAAATTGTCCATTAAGAACAACTCAGTCAAAAGTTATTTCAAAAAAATCTTTTAAATCGAGGTTCCGCTCTCGACTCTTTCCTCCTTCAAAACTTAATCAATCTCAACGAAATTTGAGAATCTGAATAACAATGAAATAATCTATGTCGGACCGTTTAGTTTTTTTGGTTAATTGTTACCAATCTTGAGTATTACACCTTTTTTTGCGCCACAATGAAAAAGGACGTTTTTGGGAATTTTTGATTGGCTCTAGAGTCTTTAAAAAGCAGAATATCAAAAAAATCAAAACGGTCCGACACAGATAAAAATAATAACAATTTGTGTTGAAAAAATCATTGCTCTTTCTTCAAAAACCAGGGAGGAAATAGTCGAGAGCGTTTGTATGGAGAATTGACCCCTACCGTATCGTCTTAATATCATTGTAATAAATGTTAAGAAAATAAAAGGAGTCTGTTACATTTGCTGATATTCCGGATTTGGTGAATCTGAATCAAGCTAATATTCGTTTTCTTTAATAGTAAATACAAAGTTGGGCTTTAAAATTAATTTTACCTAAGAATAGAGCTGCTTTTCCTCATTTCAACAAATGTTGTGGATTTGTCATAACCGTATAAACTTTTATACACTACAAGGCCACATTATGCATCTTCTAGTATAAGTATTTTTAGCTTTGCGCTGAAGTACCTCCGTAATGGTGCCTTCACACTGGCTGTTATAAAAGTTATATAACGCGGTGTGACAGGGACAGCGCGATGGCGCCATGGCGCTACTTTTATCCACGTGACCCATAAAACAGCAAGAACTCAAGCGAAGCGGAGTTATCCAAGAAAAAAATATAATGACTATGGGATTCTCGTTGAATAATCTTTGGTCCTCTAAATCCCTTTGTTTTTACAAAGAATTCCATTCTTAAAGAAAACATTTTTCCCTAATTTATCACCCGTCATAAACTTGTGAAAACAGTTGAAGGAGAATAAATAGGAAGATATTTTCAAGCGTACAAATCCATGGTAATCCCTGCTTATGTCTTTTTGTGGTTTATGTACTTATGGAGTCTAAAAACATTGTGAAGGCGTACAGTTGAAATAATAATAGAATTCTTTAATATTTCATTGTTACTCAGGACTAAAATAACAGAGTAAATATTTCAGTAACGAATAATTTAATGCATTTAAACTTTTGCCACCCCTTTCAACGTTTTTAAGCTTGAGTCACTACTTATATTCTATACTCTGTCAAACAAGTCTGTCAGTAAATAAGAACAAAGAAAACTACAGGTATCCTTTTCTCTAACACCCTAAAGAAAAGGATGCATTTAGTTTTCTTTGTTCTTTTTTACTGACAGACTTGTTTGACAGAGTTTATGTAGGAACTAGGAACATCGTCTTATGTAGGATCACAGGCAGGAGATTAAGTAAAGCAAAACAGTCATGTTTCAAGTGCATTTATCTATGTGATGAGCACTGCTATTTTTATTTTTGTTCCTGCGTATCCCATGTCTGTCTTAGGTTTTTCTATACGCCGTGTTTTTATTGAATTCCGTTAACTTCCGCATATAGTTATGTCCATTATAGGAAACAGAATAGCACAGTTAGTTTTTTTTAATTCGTAACTTTTTTCTGAAAAATACCATACACCTGCGATAGCCTCCTAAGGCCCAAGGTCCTACCTATAGTACTTATTCAGTTCGATGAAATTCAAATCATATTCAATTGGAACAGAGTCGCATTTATTTTGTTTAGTTAAATTTTCATACAAAACCAAAATCAACTCTATAAATAGGTATCTGGACTAAAGGTTCATATTTCAGTGGCAAATTCTGGATTTTTCATTTGTATAGCTGGGCCTTAGGAGGATATACGTTACATCAATTGCTGTTAAGAAACGAGTATAAATAAGAACATCAGTATCTTTCCCAAAACGAGTGTACCAGCTTAAGACAAAAAGCGGTCCCTTCATTGTGAACGCGCAGATGTGGTTGAATAATTACTCTTAGATACTGCGTGCGCCAAAATATAAGGAAAAGATTTTTTTTCTAGAATTAATGGACCCAATTTTTGGAGTTCGTGAAATTTATAGCAAGGATAAAGCTTGCCTTGTTTACTGTGTTTTTGGTAATGGATGGTGTTCGAACATAATAGCATGTTAGGTTAAAACAACTTTACCCATACTAATATTGTAAATGGGAAAGTGTGTGTGTCTGTTTGTTTGTCCGTCTTTCACGGCAAAACGGAGCGACGAGTTGACGTGATTTTTTAAGTGGAGGTAGTTGAAGGGATGGATTTGTCTCTTTTTAATCCCCCACTTCCTTAAAATGGGGGATGGAACTTTGTATGGAGCATTCAGTAATTTTCAAACTTAACGCGAGTGAAGCCGCGGGGAAAAGCTAGTAATATATAATTCAGGCCGCAGCATTATTATTGAAACATTAAATATTGTCATTGTATATTTGTACAGTCATCGAGATATTATTGTCTGACTGTTACCATAGAAATGAAATGTTTTTCGATAAGCTACATGCATATCGTAAAACATTCCTAATCAGTCAAATAGGTAGATATATGATCAGTCAGTCCTAATCATATCTACTTATTTGGTCGTCAGCTCATCGTCGCGAATATTTTAAAGTTAAAAAGATTTCAATGCAAAATGTGTTTCAATCTATGATTATGCTTGCCCATGAAATAAACGTGATGTACGTGATTATTATTATACTAGTCACGAAAAACGGGATGTAGCGGAATCTCTTATTTATCTAAAGGGATCAAGTCCTTCCGTAAAGTGAAAACTTTTGAGCTGTTTTATTTAGGCCAAGAATATGACATTCGTGCTTGAGCCGTGACACGACTCAAGGCGAGCATGAAAGCCCCTTAAGTTGTCTTGCTTGCTCGGTTTTCTCCCAAACGTCTTGCGATTTGACACTTTAATACATTAAGGGGAAAAAACAGAAATTGGACAGGAACTATGAGAATGACGGTGGGAATTTGTAGTAGTTTTGGGGATGTCTTGACAGGAGAGTTTTTTATGTATTCAATCTTTATTTAATCTTAAAAAAGTGTCAAAGAGTCCTTCTGATGAGGCCGATAATGAAATGACGTTTTAGATATTGACCCGTTGATAGCCATATATCATACTCATATAAAGATTGAAATATAATATAAAAAATTTGTTCGATACTAAATAAATAGTCAGTCAGATGCGTAGCTGGCTAGCTACTTACTTACTTAGTATATACCTACTTTAGTCTTCTATAAGACGACTAATAAGTAAGTAGCACAATATTGATGAACATCCCGATGATGATTTTTCCCGAAGCTTCGCACGCGTATAATCTAATCTTGTTTTCCCATACAAACTTTGGACCCCCATTTCACTCCCTTAGAAGGTGAATTTTTAAAATCCGTTCTTAGTGCTCCTCTACACCTTATAAGGGATCAACGACGTGCCAAATTTGGAATCTATAAGACCAGCGGTTTCGGCTGTGCGTTGACATGTCAGTCAGTCAGTCAGTTTCTTCTTTTATATATTTAGATTTAGATGTATTCCACATCTAGCTTTCTCCTAATCCATTCGCAAGAAGTGTAGTCTAAAGTTGTATTGTATGGCAACTGGCAAGTTGCGGAGTCTCGTGTCAAACAAGGCTCTGCACTCAGCCCCCGGGACCTGAACTAATCTAATGCCGAAACTTCGAGAAATCTAATATAGGCCCGGGACTAGTTTGAGACTTGTTTAAAGCGATATGTTTAGTATAAAGTGCAGTCAGCTATGGCTTTCAAATTGAATCATGTTTTACGAACTAACATATAGGCTTTTTGATACTCGGGCCTTGAAAGCGAGTGTGGCGAAATTCGTCGGGAAAGAATTGGAAGCTTGCTAGTTTTTGTTAATTTACAATTAATTTTAAACTTAGTCTTTTAATTTATTTTACAATTCTCTGTGCGGAAGTCGTCAACTTTTGGCACACCGTATTAAATGATCATACGGTTTTCCGGCTTTATCGAACCGAAAAATAGTAAAAATTTCCTAACACACCTCGGCTAGTACATAAATAAGAAACCTTCAAATCACTCTTGTCAACGTCAGCTTTGCCGTCTACAATAAAATATGTAGTACCTATAGATAATATTTCCCCGTGGCTTCGCTCGTGTTAAATTCGGAATTTGTGGTTTGCTCCATACAAACATCCACCCCTAATTTTACAGAAGCAGAGGGTTCGAAAGAGACAAAAAGTAACCTATGTCACACTCCATCCCTTCAACTATCTTCCCTTAAAAATCACGTAAATTTATCCGTTTTGTTCCGTGAAAGACGGACAAACAAACAGACACACACACACACTTTCCCATATTAGTATGAATATTACATACAGTATCGTTCAGGACGACGAGCACATTTATCAAATCTGGAAACAAAGCAAGTCTTCTTGAATTGAATAGCACGGTCTATAATGTCAAGACATATCTTGCTTTACTGCCCTAGGTGTGTAATATACTAAAATACTCTTCATTCGTGCACCGCTTGCTTCACGGCGGTGGCGCACGAGCGCCCCCTGAATCGTCACTCCGCAGATTTAATTAGGCCCTAACCGCGGTAATGTACCGTGAACAGATATCCCTTCCGTATAAATTTATATATACGTTGTTCCTCTTGCACCTTTGTAATAAAGCGTAAAATGTAAATAAATGTATGAAGTTGACTGTACGGAACTTAGTTGCGTTTGCTCAAGAGATAATTCAGTATGTTAAGTTTGGGAAATATTTGTGTGGAGTTTTGTCTTTGTCGTACTGATTTAAGCTTTCAAATTGCTTAAGCGAAAACCTACCTAAGTACCTATTACAGTAGAACCCGGTTAAAACGATCACGTTTAATACGATTTCCCGCATTATACGCCATTTTACGCCGGTCCCTACAATTTGAGACTTGTTTTCAGACATTTTTTCACGGTTAATACGACTCGCGTCCCCGCTTAATACACCATCTAAAACAACTCACCTTGCATGACTTTACAACTTTATTTATGCGGGTGACAATAATCGGAACTAATTGTACTGTACTAATTACGCGATTCTGGCGACACCGCCACCCGTAAAGATTAATTTGTCATCCTAACTCAGCGGTTAGTGCGATAGTTCGTACCTACCTACATACACTTCGCTCATTATCACTGCTGCGGTGTTGAGTCTTTGTTCCATCTTTGGTTCAGTGATGTCAAAAATAAGAAGAAAAACATTAAAGCTCCAAGAAAAAGTAACCATATTAAAAGTTGGCATATAATTAACCGGGCAACTAAAATATTAAACGGGAAGTTAAGTCGGGCATACAATAATATAATTTGGTTGTGTTTTAATATTGTGGCGACAAAAAAAATATATGAGCCTCAAATATTAAGCATCATTATTATTGAAAAAACGGCAGCAAATTTCAAGCGACAAAAATATTTCCGAGGAACATTAAACAATACTTTGGCGACTAAAATAATAATTGGCACCTAGTATTGTAAAGCGTAAGATTTTTAATATTTGTAGTCATATAGATGTTAGCACCTAAATAATTATACTTAGCTCATCGTTTAAAGTAGTATTTAAATTGCGAAGGCAACTAAAAAAATTAATGGGAAGTATGTTTTTTTAAAAACACATATAAAATCGTTTTTTTTTATGAAAACGGGTTGATGATGAAATGAAATACAGTCCCAAAGGCACCGTTAGGTACGACGACGAGCGAAGCGAGGAGGAGTGTTAGGTATCTTGCATCCCCAACACACAAGACTCATTATCAAAACAGAAATAGGAAGAAGATGGACAACTTTTTACTGCCTAAATATTATGCAAACAAAAATGGTAATACTCTTAATTTAGAAGATTATTTTGCTCATTAACATTATGCCAGCATTAGATTCGATATTATAAAATCTGCGGAACGATTTATGAAAAGGCATATTCTGAGTAAGGTTTTCCTGCCAAAAAAATGAATCTTTCAGAGTGATGTTAAGACTGCGTAAGACCGGCCTTAGATTCGATAGAGTAAACGTCATGAAAAGTTAAATTCATTGTATAGAGTCGAAGTTGCCAACACTCCCAAACACCTACATAATTTCTTACCCATAAGTATAATATTTTGTCGACCATTATATTTTATAAGAATTCTTTTTTTTTATTAAAATGACAGCTCAGGTGATGAGTGCCGATGTATAAATTTTAAATGTACTTTTTATGTTAATTTGCTATATAAATATTTTAAAAGAACTGTATATTTTATATTAATAAATAGCCGTTTTCCGATTAAACTGTATCTCTTAAATTGTTTCCAATATAATAATTCAGTTGCCAAATAAATAGTTGGTACTCGCGTCTGAATAAACCGTAGCCGTAATGACATTAAAATGCCACCTCATATTGAAATAATTTGAGGCCCCATTTTAGTCGCCAAACTATTATTTTTGATACCCATTTCTATGGTTATTTAGTCGCCCGGTTAAATACGTGCCTTAAAAGTTTACGATGAAAAATCACAATTTTTTCTCGTTTAATACGATTTCCCGTATAATACGCGTTTTTGGCTAGGTCCCCTCAGAATCGTTTTAAGCGGGTTCTACTGTATCTGTAAAGTTGTCTAGTTTTGTTGTCATACTTTTTAGGGTTCCGTACCAAAAAGGTACAAACAGGAACCCTTATGGTGCGACTCTGTCCGTCTGTCTGTCCGTCTGTCACATTCCTAAATATCTCGAGAACTACTAATGCTATCAACTTGAAATTTGGAATAGTTATGAACATTGTAAACCTCTACAAATAGAAAGTATAATTTTTTTAATTTATGAATTTTAATTGTAGAAAATGGCCAAAATGAATGGGGGGCAAACTGTAAATTTCAAGTTACTAGATCAAATGGGATATCGTTAGAAAGAGCGCAAATTGAACGTAAATAAACTATTTTTTATAATTTTTTTGTTGTGGAAAAAAAAAGAATTTTGAAGGAAAATGTAAAAAAAATACCGTCCCCCCCCTTATCTCCGAAGTTTACCAACTAAAAATTATGAAAATTTTAGGAAACATTGGTTGTATGCTAAATATTACAGGAAAAATATAATCGTGTTTGTATCTTAGAAACTTTTTTTTAATTCACAAAAAACTTTTCATATTTTACTTTCAAGTTACCCACCCTTGCGAATGTATATACGGCAAGTCTCATGTAGTTTATCTTATGCAGCCGTCGTTGTTTACAATGTATAAATTCACTTTTTCAGTTTTGCAGGTAACTTAAAATTTTTGTTCATACCGTTTTAATCGTAATATTTAAAAACAATTTCTGGTTTTGCACTTCTTTTATTATTTTAAACAGGTATACGAGTTTACTTGATCTGACGTCTGTCACTGTCAGATTGACTGTGTTTAAGTCACTGTTATTACCGCCTGTGTGTTACTAAATGTAATTCTTAGTTCCTTTCATGGCTTCTGTGTGTAATTTTACTTCATTATTCTAAAATGTTTTTTTTTTTTTTTTCTCATACTAAGCAACCGGCAGGATTAGCAGAGTTAGGCGTAGTTTTACTTTTGAATTTTAGTTTATACATTTTATATTAAGTATATATTCGTATATTATTATTATATTTATGTCTGATGATGATGAAACTTTTTATTCTGCCAGCAATGATAGCTCGTCTTTTGTTTCACTTAACTCTCTCGACACTTCTTATAATTTGGGCACTTTGCTGTCACGTGAATTTCTCAACTCCAAATACTTTAACGTGTGCCATATCAATGCCCAAAGCATTCCCTCTCACTTCACAGACCTCTTAGACACCTTTCAGACTGACTTCATTCACGCGGTACTTGTATCGGAGAGCTGGCTGAAGCCCACCCTTGACTCTACTTCCTATGCTTTGCCCGGCTTTGTTCTAATTAGAAACGATCGCACGAGTAAGGGCGGCGGCGGTGTAGCCATTTACCTCAGAAGTAGCATTCCGTACAAAATTCTGAGCTTGTCTCCTTCTCTATACTCTGGATCTGCGGAATGGATACTTCTTGAGGTGAATGTCAAAGGAGTCAAGGCCGTACTGGGTGTAGTCTATTGCCCCCCTACTATCGATTACTTTTCTGATCTAGAAAGAGTTTTAGAATCATTGAGCTCCGATTACACGCATCACGTCATTATGGGTGATCTTAACACAGATCTCTGCAAAGACACTCCAAAAAGTCGTAAACTGCAATTCTTAATTAAGTCTGTCAATTTCTCTATTTTGCCCCTAAGTCCAACTCACCATACTGCTTCCTCCGATACCTGGCTGGACGTCATTCTTACTTCTGCTCCTAATAATGTTATAAAGCACGGTCAGCTTCTTGCGCCCGGTTTCTCTCACCACGACTTAGTATTTGCATCTTATAATATCAAACCGGGAAAGTGTAAACCTGCCGTTATATACTTGCGTAATTTCGCTAAAGTCGACTCTGATGCGTTGCTCCGCGACGCCGCGGCAATCGATTGGTCCCCAGTGTTCAATACTACTAGTACTGAAACGAAAGTATCTCTTTTTAATGCTGCAATACTAGATATTTTTAACAAGCATGCGCCTTTGCACAGGGTTCGAGTCAAGCGGCCTCCGGCGCCGTGGATAACTGAAGGTGTACGCATGGCCATGCGAAAAAGAGACCGTGCTTTAAAAATTTTAAGCGTAACCGGACTGACGGAAACTGGACACTTTATAAAACTGCCCGAAATAGGTGTAACCAACTGGTGCGTTCAGCAAAGCGGCAGTTTATCCATAAAAATGTAACTTCATCTTCCATGGCTGACACCTGGAAGTTTATAAAGTCTCTCGGTCTGGGAAAACCTGTTAGTCACCTTGATAGTACTTCTTTCCCACTTTCGGACCTTAACAGGCATTTCTCGTCTGCCCTCTCCGTTGATGACAATGTCAAAATTAACACTCTCTTCGAAGTTTTGGCTCTACCTTCAGTTGGCACTGTCCCTTTCTCCTTTTCACTTACTAGCCAATCGGAGGTCAGGGCTATCATCAAGTCGATTCAGTCTAAGGCAGTTGGTTGTGATGATATCAGTCGGCATATGATAGTATCTGTTCTTGACTGTGTGCTTCCTATGCTGACTGATATCATCAACTCATCGCTTTCTAGTGGAGAATTTCCATCCATCTGGCGCAGAGCGTTCGTCATACCTCTTCCAAAAATAAATAGCCCATCTTTAGTTAGCCATTTCCGGCCAATCTCCATACTCCCATTTCTGTCGAAGATTGCTGAAGCCGTTGCTCACAAGCAGTTGTCAAATTTCATTTTTACACACGATCTGCTCAGCCCCTTTCAGTCAGGTTTTCGGCGGGGCCATAGCACCTGTACTGCGTTGCTCAAGGTGACCGAGGACATCAGGCGTGGCATGGAGAACCAAATGGTCACTGTACTTATCCTAGTAGATTTTTCTAACGCTTTTAACACCGTCGATCACCAGATTCTCCTTGCCCTTCTTGAACATCTCAACGTGACGTCTAGTGCCCTTAAGTGGTTTTCGACCTATCTCTGCGGGCGTCAGCAAGCGGTACGGGTGGATCGCACTCTGTCGGAATGGTGTGACCTGGCCACGGGAGTGCCTCAAGGAGGTATCCTCTCACCACTGCTCTTCTCGATCTTCATCAATTTCATTACTCCGGACTTTCGCTGCTCGCACCATCTCTACGCTGACGACCTGCAACTCTATGACCACTGTAGCATTACTGATCTACCTGCTACTATTGACAAATTAAACCTCGATCTTTTGCACATCCAGCGATGGTCTGAGAAGTTCGGTTTGTTTGTCAATCCATCCAAGTGTCAGGCCATAATAATAGGTAGCGAGCGCCAGCTCTCGAAAATAGAAGTTACACGCCCCGTTTATTTTAACGGTACTCCCATACCATACAGCCGGAGCGTAAAAGACTTGGGCGTGTATCTGGACAGTACCTTGAGTTGGAAAACACAGGTAGCTGAAATATGCCGTAAAGTTACTGGATCACTACATGCCCTTAATAGACTTAAGCACTTCTTACCCATCAAAACAAAAATACTGTTAGTGCAGACATTGATTCTACCCATAATTGACTACGGCGATGTGTGTTATCCCGACTTAACTGTAGAGCTCTTGAACAAGTTAGATCGTTTACTTAACAACTGCATTCGTTTCATTTTCTGTCTTCGTAAATACGACCATGTATCATCTTTCCGTGTTAAACTTGGCTGGTTCCCTATACGTGTACGTCGCAACATTCGCATGCTCTGCACGCTCTTTTCTATCATTAAAGATCCTCAATCTCCAGAATATCTTAAATCCTTCTTCAACTACTACGGTGTTTCTCGGATTCGCCAACTGCGCTCTTCTGGCAACCTTTCCTTGTCAATACCATCTCACCGAACAGGTTTTATGTCCAATTCTTTCTCCGTTCAGGTGTCTCGTCTTTGGAATAGTCTCCCAGTCAAACTTAGACAATGTCCGAATAGATTTGCATTTAAAAAATCCCTGATTAAGTACTTTGCTGGTAGAATGACAAATCCTTAGTATTTCATTTTTGTAAGTTTCATCTGATGTCATATGTATGTATGTATTTTTTTATGTATTTAAATATATTGTATGTATGTATATTATTATCTGTGTGTAAGTATGTTTATTCTTTTATATATTACATATAGGTTAGCTTAATAATATTGTGCAAATAACTTAACTATTTTGTTCTTAATATAATTTAATGTTGCACCGCCTACAATTTCTCTGTTTTGCCCGAAGGTTGACTGGTAGAGAATGCCTTATAGCATTAAGTCCGCCTTGTGTACAATTGTATTTTCTTTGTGCAATAAAGATTAAATAAATATATCGTACTTCAAATTAATACGAGATGTTACGTAAACCGTCTTCTTTCCAATAAAGTAAAAACTGTTTAAATCGGTTAACATTATAAAGAATTATCCCTGAAAAACCAACATAGTATACAGGTCGCGCAAATTAGTTAGCGAATTCACGAAGAGATGGCGCTATACACAATAATGCTCATTAGTACTTATACTTTTGTCTTCTAGTCAAGTCATTAGAGTTATATGAAAACATGAGATTATTTTAACTAGGTAGTTTGAAAGAAAGTTTGTACGGGACCCTCGGTGGGCGAGTCCGACTCGCACTTGGCCGGTTTTTTTTTATTTTTATAATTGTTTTCATCACACCCGCACTTTAAATGTGCTGTTGCACGCAGGCGGAGCGTGAGTTATAGAAAAATCGTTCTCCCAAGGGAATAATGAAATTTCTTGTACCGTACTTAACTTTTTTACATCTATTTACATATTTTTTACATTGCGAGTGTGATGAAAAACATTGTGTGTAACTCGGGGAGTATGAATATTACTAACTCGAGTTTTTAAATCGCTCCGGCAAGCCGTCGCGATTAAACTTACTCTCGTTAGTAATATTCAACTTCCTGCCCTTGTTGCACAATGTACTATTACATGGTTGCTATAATAATTTATATAGCTTTCAAAAATGTTGGGATTCATAATCCTAAAATGTATTCGAAGTTTCCGAAGATAATGAACTATTCACAGCCATAAAGCTTAACAGCTGAAGATTTATTTAAAATATCGGACTAAAGAAACCTTGAGAAACTGAGCAAGATTAAAATGGTTTAATACTCTAAAAAGGTTTACGAACTTAAACAAAATTATTTACACATACATTGTACAGCTCAATATTTAAGCAAAATGGCGGGCTAAACGAAATTTAATACTTAATACAAAAGGGGTAGAGAATAAACAACAGAGATGTTTAATAAACCGAAGTGAGTCTACGGTCTACGGACACCGATGCTGAAATAAATTCCAGTTTCAGACAGATGCTGTAATGAAGCGGTATTCTGAAACGAGGCTGTTACAGTTTTGTTTCATTATTGTAACCATAGGGAAAAATTACACCTAAACTTTAAAAAAATATATAGGTATTAAAAATCATCCTTTAGATACTAGTATAAGCCGTTGTTGAGTTATTTCCAAACAAAAAACACTACTCATATGAGCTAAAGCATTTTTACCCATAGATAATTAGGTACCTCTTATGATATGAGTCTTATGAAATATGTAGGTACATAACCTTTACAAACGCGGAGTAAAATATATTTGGCCTCAAAAACTTCACGATAACGTATTGTTTAATAAAAATATAGCATCCGCGTTATTTGTATAAAAAAACTCGTAAATACAGTTACGAGCCAATACCGTCCCTTTTTACGGCACCTCAAAAATATCGCCGGTCTCAGAATAGGCGCCCGGGTATTTTATGCTAATGCTATCCAGCGCTATGAAATAATAATACCCACTCTGGAAAGTGGCGTATCCTCTTACCTTTACGTTCGTCTTGTACGTGTTTTAAATTTGGCCGGGTTGTAAACAGGCCTTAATGGAGTCTGTTCATGGGTAACTGTTTTCCAGAGAGGATGATCGAGTAAATGGACTTTTGGGTGGAAAATATGGTTATAATACTGATATTTACTGTAAAATTTGTGTATTTTTTCATTATTATTTATTTTAACACTATTTTGAGAACACAGAACACAGCTTTTTATTTTTGTGGGTGTGTCTTTGTATTATAATGCTCAAATATTCCCGATTTTCGGTATATTGTACTTTTGTGGATATAGAAGAGAAACTCGCATACGAAACACCATTTCTCAAAACTGAAAGTTAAAAGTTACAAGCGGGAACTCTTTCCATTTGTCACGACAACCACTTGTAAATTGTAACGCCTGGGCCCCTGATGGAAATACTCGCCTATGGACTCTTGCAATTACAGAGTGGTTACAAGTACGCGCTACCAATGTTACCGAACATATTAGGAATCTATACTCATCATTTGTATTTGTATTTGTTTATTTGCTAATACACACAGATTACAATACAGGTCATGTTGGTGCGGTACAAATTCATGAGTGCATATTACGCCACAAGGCATGCAAAATATTAATCCTATACTAAAGCTAGTCTTAGCCTAAAGAGCCTAATTAATACATATGTTTAAAACTGTATACAACATACCATCATCCTACGAGTAACATTAATTAAACATAATGTAAAAAAATCCTAAATACCAAAATAACACCATCTGGTCAAATTAATGACACTCGCTTTGCTTTTAATCAAATTACAAGCCTCTCGTCCGAAACCCTTCAGCGCCGCGGGCCACAAGCTTTTTCCATTAGTACTAGTATTAATGCGGTAACCATGTAGCTGGAAAATCTTACAGGACACTCCCTGCTATAATACCTAAATATGTTACTGTTTGAATACTACATTTTATAATAAATATTTTTAAAATCGTAGAAGGTGACTGTGGGATATGGGTTAAATTGTGGCGTAGGCGAGAGGCTGGCAACCTGTCACTGCAATGTCACAGTTTCGTTTTCTTTCAACCCCTTATTTGCCAAGAGTGGCGCTGAAGCTTTAGTATTTTCATGTGCTCTGCCTACCCCTTCATGGGACACAGGCGTGATTGTATGTATGTATGTATTTTTAAAATATGTGATAACTGTGATGTGAGCATGTGCTCTTCCTTGGCTTTACAAGTCAGATCATGTCAAAAAAAATTTTTGTGGCCTCCGTTATAATGGTAGCATGTTATTGCAGGTGATTGTTTAATGGTCATGAAATTGTACAGGGCTGTGCTCTGAAAAATTGTTAGCCATCATGCCAACGGCCGCTGTCTATCCGCACCGCTCGCTATCGGCAGGGTGTTTTATTATACTTTCTATAGAATCTAAATGTTCGCGAACTGCACGAGGTGCCGGAAGAATTTCCTCGCTTCGCCTGTGAAATGAGTTCCTGACATCCTGACCGATGTTCTCGAGTGGAAAAAATGTATGGCGTTTTAAAAACAACCAGTGTACATGTTTTTCAGGGTCGGCAATGCACGTAAAACGTTCTTATAATTAGTGGCATTCAAAAGCTGTAGTGACTGTTCATTCTCCAGATGGCCAAATGTTGGCAAAACCAAACGTGGCATAAAAAAGCTAAATATAGAGTGTTCCGCGGCGCGTAATTTATCTGACTACGGAAAAATTGCCGCTTTCAACTGAAATCCCTCTGAATCGCTCGTTGATTCAGCTTTATGGGCGATCGTAACGTGTGGGCACCCTAATCGTGGCTCGTTAATCGCGTTTACCGCGTGATGCGTGAATCTTGTCACTGACCTGCCCTTAGGATGTTGCAGGAATAGATATTAATCACTGGTTTAATGGTCAATGTGGAATGGTGAAATTGAATTAAATTGTTCGGCTGAAAGTTGAGATCTTACTTAGTAATGCTTAGCAAAAAAAAAATTTGGCATAAGCTTTTATCGACGACTGTATTTTTCTTTCAACCGTTATCTAATACTGCTCTCCGAGACGTTTCTAAAAACCCCTTACTGATGGGGATATTCCACCACCACCACCACCACTACCATCACCCTTCTGCTCCATCATCAGATCAGCTCCATGATACCATAATATTACATTATCACGGGATTTAACGGGAAATTTCATTTCCGAATTTTCATTCTGGATTCACGGGAAAACTTGCAAGATTTTGATTGACACAACGGGACAGGTGAAAGTAAATAAAAGCTTGTAAAAAGCACCTGCACTGAGAGAAAAAACAACCAATTTTCGTGTTCGTTCATTTCATTTTATTTGAATCAACAAGTCGATTTTATAAGAGCAACATGACTCATATTGTTTTAAACATCTCTTCTTCTCAGTCGTTCCCTCATGGCTGAGGATCGTGACCAACAGTGATTTCTCTCCACTTGACGCGGTCTAGGGCCATATGGACTGCCATCTGCATGGAACCACAAGCTTTCTTCACGGTCTCAGCCCACCTTAGCGGTATTCCACCCCTGAAGCGTCGGCCTTCGACTTTGCCGAGCATAATGTTCCTTTGAAGAGTGTGCTGTTTAGAACGCATGATATGCCCGAAGAACCTGAGTATTCTCTCCTGACAAATAAACATATGTTTGTATGTATGTTTTAAACATATGTTTGGCTGATTCAATCAAATATCTTTTAACAAGTTTGACCTTGTTGTTCGAACAAATTCGACTTGTATCATCAACATTGTGGTTTATTCCGTTTACTAAAATACTTTTGTTTCAAACGGATAAACCCGCAACAAGCGTCTGTTGGATTGTTGGTTAGACGACATTCGAAAGATTGCGGGTCACTTTTACATGAGATTAGCTATGGATCGGTACAAGTGACGTAGGTACCTACTAGAAAAGATAACTAGAGGTATTTAATATGTTACCACAGAATATATAATAGTAAACACAACGAAATCCGCAAAAATATATAACACGATCGACACATTATTTTGCAGCCCTCGAGGAGTTACATAATATTAACTATATTATATTTGCTGGTTCTACAGGTTAGAGTTATATGCAAACCGCATCTATATTCTCTTTGTGATAAGCGTGCTGACACGTCATATAGGATCATTACGGGTGTATTCGCCCCATTGTGTTAAAAAACGAAGTCCGCAAAAATCCGAGCACGATCGTCGCATTATTTTGCAGCCCTCGAAGAGTTACATATGATATTTCCAGGTTCTACAGATTAGAAATAAATGAAAAAATCACCAAACATTCAAATCCATATACTCCGTAAACCGCATCTATATTTCTCTTTCTGACAAGCGTGCTGACACGTCATAGGGTCATTGCGGGTGCATTCGCCCCATTGTGTTTACGTAGCGTGTGCCAAACTGCCAGTAAATTACTGTTGTCCGTCGCAGTCTGACAGAATCAGTGCAATGCTGCAATGGACATGCAGGGACATGCGAAATAATCTTAATTGTATAACTTGATTAGTATAATATGGTAAGGCGCCGAGATTTTCAAAGTTTGCCTATTATAAATTCTTGAGAACTTTGTGTCGGGTTTAACCGTAACCAGGTGGCTTAGTGGTCATACGGTCAGGGCGTCAACCACGAAGTTAAAGACGCCAGTTCTGAGATTCTGAGAGAGGATTCTGGCCTTAACCTCTCGTATACTTAGGAGCAGATCTGCTCCAAATTGTTTTAACTTTAACATGTATTTATTATGACTCATTGAATGACAGTTTTTGAAAGGCGCATACGAAAGGTTAACCACTGTAGGGATTGAAAGGCATAGTTTTATAGCCTGAATTAGAAATCAGTAAACGGTGAAATAATTCTCTCCGCACAAAACCGATGAATGAGCTAATCGCTGCCTACTTAAAGAAAAGGCTATAAAATAGTTAGTCAATTCACTGAGTTGTTGGATTTAACGGTTGTCGGTTTAATTGCTTTTTCAGGTGATAAAACTACTACTGTAACTTCTACTGTAAACAAAGTATTGTGAAATGTACTCACATCCAGTGACACATGAATTAATTTCATCCATCATTACAAACGAGAAAACTTGCTACGTAGACGTACAACGGCGTAGCGAACTGTAGCATCGATGGTATCTTAGAAAATCCATACTAATATTATAAATGGGAAAGTGTGTGTGTCTGTTTGTTTGTCCCGTCTTTCACGGCAAAACGGAGCGACGAATTGACGTGATTTTTTAAGCGGAGATAGTTGAAGGGATGGAGAGTGATATGGGGGGGTGGAAGTTTGTATGGAGCATTCTGGAATTTTCGAATTTAAAGCGTGCAAAGCCACAGGCAAAAGCTAGTAAAATAATAAGTACCTGTCTACTTAGTGACAAATAAGAAATATTTAAGAAGAGCTTTGTTAAATGAATACCTATAGTTACTTTACTTCGATGTTTGTATGTATTGTGTTTTAGGGTTCAACTCATGTCGTAAGATTAATTTTAGATAGGTATAATTTCAAGGAATAATGTCAGATTTTAAAGCTCAGTATTTTAAAGAGTGTAATTAAACGTTTTTTAGATGAAGTTCTGATTTTTTGAGATGCTTGATGAGAACATTTAGAACATTACATGTAATTAATACTATCGAAAAACTATCAGACTTTTCATAACGTAAAATTGGCCATTTAACATGGGAGTAAAATTAAGCAAAGTCCCCAATTTGACTGTCATTAGTAAATCCAAAAAACTTTTCAAAGGACAAAAGGCTTTTCAAAGGAATTGCTGTTTATTTTTTGAAGAGTACTTCATTGAAAACCTTCTTGTCATACACTCGTATTGAACCCATATCACAACGCACTGTCTTTGATATAACTAAAGTTACGTATAAATATCTTTAAAAGTAAAATGTTACACGTCAGAAAACAGTTGACAATTTCTACCCTGATTTTAGTAGTACAGGGTTTGAAGTAAAAAGATATGTTTCTTAATACTTTTTTACTCTGAATGATTGAAATGTACGTCTAAAATAGGGTTCCGTCGCATGGGATTATTCCCATAGCTAACCGCAGGGATGCATTTGTCTCATCACATGGCCAGGGTATCGCTGCTCTGGCGAAGAATTCTCTCGTCAGGGTATTGCTCTCAGGCTCTGGATTTCGTAGATCGAAGAGCGTACAGTCAACCAGTTAAGTAAACCCTAGGCCACTGTAGAACTATATCATAGTGACGTTATAAATCAGATTGTAAGAAATCTCTTACTGCTTGTCATTTTGACATGGTTGTAGAGTGGCCTAGTGTTCCAATTGGTTGACTGTACAAAGGAGTCTCTTCTCGGTAAACTCATAAACAAAAATAACCTTTCCACTTTTCACTGTTTGCATTTGCACCATACGCGTAGGTATGTATTTAGTTTCCATGGCCATCTATTTATCTGGGGTAAGCAGCCAACATGTCATCAATAGTTTGCCTGCCGTAGCATATGATAGCGTATCTATCTCTTATTTTTATCTCTCTTCCACATATGTGAAACAGACTGGGCAGACAAACAGACTCTTAACTCTTTAGCTCTTAGCATGTTGGTAGCCAACTTAGATAGCGTTCGTAAAGATACTAAAGATTGACCAAAATGATCAATTAATCACTTGCTTAGTCCCTTAGTTATGATCATACGAAGCATAGTTATATTAAAACAGAAAAAAACTGTCATAAATCTTAAAGTCCCACTTACACTGGACGTAAAGGGGTAAGGTACGAGTAAGATGGGACTACAGGGCCAGGTAACAATAGGCCGTGATTGCGTGCCGGAACCGCGGTCGGGACCCCTCACCGCACCAGACGCCATTTGGGAATATTTAATTTAATGCTGTAATTAATCAGTCTCATTAGTTGGTAAATCGGAGTGATAATTGTAATGGTGGGTGCACTGAAAATAATAATGTCATCGTTTACTGTGGCTAGGATATTTCGATTTTTGGTGCTAGCTAAACTAAATTAAACTAGCCCTAAACTCACTCTAGATGGTACGAGTTCTTAACACATACAGGTACAAAACTAGATACTGAAAATATTTTATTCCTTCGAATTTACAGAATTCCAGTTTCAAAAACGAACTCAAGATTTTTGAATTCCATAAATCTTGGGAACAATAAAAGGCGGTAACGCAAACGTACTTCCACGGAACCTTTTAGCGCTCAGTCGGCTCAGTCCAATCGCAATCGCCAGACGCCGACAGAACTGCAGTCTGGCTTTGTCGCGCCAATACGAAAGGTCGATAGAGATACATAGCTACGAAACATCGTGAGCGTTTGTGCATTTGGCTATACTCTATCGAATGGCATTGCCAAACGAAAACGAAACGTATCTGGTTCTGTCGCGCCAATACGCAAGAGCGATAGGGATAGATATCTACTAGCGTTTCGTTTCGTCGAGAGAAATGCCATTCGGCTAGCAGGCCTGGGTGGCTAGCCGAATCTGGCTCGCTCACGAAACGCCAAAACGAAGCGCTAGTAGATATCTATCTCTATCGCGCTTGCGTATTGGCGCGACAAAGCCAGCGGCGTATCGCTTTCGTTTGGCGTCGGAGAAATGCCATTCGGCTACGGGGCCTGGTCATCTTACTTATCTGCGCCTGACGTCCGCGAGCCAATTGAAAGGCGATTTTTACACAGACGGGCAGAGGTTGCGGGCTTCGTAATTCAATTTACCCTCCACCCCACCAGGGGCGCTCACTGCGATAATGCAATTTGATCGAGCTACTTATTGGTCCTTTACCTTTTCATTACTGCTACTTAATTTCGATCAGTCCTATCCCTCAAAAGGGTGAAGTAATTCAGAAATTTTGAATTCTTTTCGAGTGTGAAAATGCTGCGCAGTAAAGTCTTTACTGTTAACAATGGAAACTTTTCACTTCTCCCTTGACACCTGGAATAGCGGGAGATGAATTGAGTTTTGTTGTAAAAGTTATTTTCGCTTTTGAAGGCTGTGGAGCCCTTTTGTGTTCGGGGCGATTAACAACTGAGCCCTTTTGGTGAGGCTTTTGACGTGGCTCGGGATTGAAAAAGTTATCATTTTGTTAGAGCACGTACAGTGTATTCGTTTAAAGTTTTTGGTTACCCCTCGCTATGTGTTCATAAAAGCCCTGCAGTTCCTCGCGCATTACACAATGGATAGTCGAAAACATTTTGAAATATTTAGCATAAGCTATAAAACCAGTGTAGGTAAATAAGTATTTTATCCACGGGATGTGTCTTTGAATATTTTTGGATGCCTTTATGGATGCCTTTCGAAAAAAAAAGGAAATTGTAGGTATTTTGATAAAGCTCGTATTCGATCTGGCGAGTTGACAACTGTGCTAACACTTTCGCATCCAAGAATCCGCCTTCGTTTCTGATGTAGTGCGCCATTTTTGTCTGCTAAGAAATTTGTTAATTTTCAAAATTCCAACGTGTTGGCGTTTTTCTCATTTTCGCCCCCGGCATTTCTCATGTTGTCTCAAGCTGTTTAATGTTCAATTATCCTCGAATATTCAGTGAATCGAGCAGTACACGTGTTCGACTGCCCTCCGGCTTGGTGCCTTCTGATACATTATTTATACCGGCTACAGGGCCGGATCAAATAGAACAAGGGTCAGAACTTCGAGTTGTTTGAGAATTTATTTTAGGAAATAAAAAATGTCGGCCAAGTACGAATTGGGCTCGTCCACCTAGGGTACCATACAAAAGTAACATTTATTTGTTTTGAACTACTTATATTTTTTTATTTTTTACAAATGTATTACATTTAAATTTTTCCCTGACAGACGATAATTATTAGCCAATTTATTTAGCTGTAATATCTTGTGGTTTTTAATTCTAAATTTAATTAAATTCAAACTTATGAACGTTTTTGAATCGCTAGGCGGCGAAAATAAATGTAGATTTAATTTGTTATTTTCGTTGTATTTTCAACTTTGCTGTCAAAAAAACGATACAGAAAACCCTCATTGTAAATAGTAACGGTGGGTAGCGTAGCAACCCTGACGTGAAGTAAAGTAACGTATTCTCTACGTCAGTCTCGATGTATTCCGACAAGAAATTAATCACGGAGCAACGGATAAAGTATTGCCAAGACCCTCAGCCAAACTTACCGATTGTTCTTGTCTTAGTTTCTGTTATACTAGTATCTATCTATACTGTCAGTATGTTGTGTGTATTTTCGTAATGTGACTAAGAAAAATGAGGATTTATTCTATCGTTCTTAAATTTTGTATAACATAAGAAAATAAATATTTACGAAATCTTTCTGACCTTTCTGAAATTGTACGTGACGCCAAACGGAAATTTGGATCATATTGAAATCTTGACCGTTCACATCTCGTAAACGACAGAAGTTAGATACTCGTTGCTGAGCTAAGCAATAGGGTTCTAATGCTTATTATTTTAATATTGCCTGTGTGGTGACGGGTTAAGAATATCACCACCCCCTTTCTTCCCGTGGGTGTCGTAGAAGGCGACTATGGGATATGGGTTAAATTGTGGCGTAGGCGAGAGGCTGGCAACCTGTCACTGCAATGCCACAGTTTCGTTTTCTTTCAACCCCTTATTGCCAAGAGTGGCACTGAAGCTTTAGTAGTTTCATGTGTTCTGCCTACCCCTTTATGGGATACAGGCGTGACCGTATGTATGTGTATGTATGTATTGACTGATGTCGAATGGAACTTGCTATATATAAATTGTTGTTGCGTGCAAATCATTGCATAATTGAATCCACCTAGCTCCATATCATGTCATATCATACCTAATAATAACACATAACTACTACTTGTACTAAACATACTTAACTCTTAGAATCACCTAGGATCCCTCAGTTCGGCAAACTGTTTTCACATAAGATCTTGATTCCCCGCCGCATATTAAACCTGCTCGGCTTTGGGTTGATTTAGGGCGGCTTGAGCGGGTAACCTGCTGTTTTATGAGACCTCCTGAATCTTACAGTTTCACAGTATAAGTTTCATGCGACAAACTTACTGTAGAGCTTGAGTGTGATATACACGAGAATATGTATAATAACTCTACTACTAAAGTAAGGGTGCACGTTTTTGTTTGTATTATTTTTATCCCAATTTCAGCGACTGTGTCTATAAAACACGAAAACAATATTTTTATAGAAATTTCATGCGCAGTGAGTTAATTTTTGTTAACAGTGACGCGCATAACGCATCAAAATGCAATACTTTTGCCGCACGCCTATTTCAATCTAACAATCGTTTCTCTACAGCTGACTGAGTAACTACTTAAGTGCCTCTTGGTTTTTGCCAGCAATGTTTATTCATTGAGTAAGTAAAGTAACGGCAGGAGTTTTGTTTAGTTAGGTCAAATTAAAGGGTTGTTGGTTTAGTCGTTTAAATAATGAAACTCTGCTAAAATTTACTATTTAGACAGGATTTTACTTTCGATATAAATTCATGGAGCAGAACTGCCCAAGACCCTTGCATTTAGGAGACCCCGTCCTCAGTTTTCACGAAAGTTTAACATCTATATTTTTGTGGACATGGATTTTATCGATTTCCTAAATTTAAAAAAAACAAAACAGACTAATACCGTTCTCAGTCCAATAATTTTAGAAATAAACGGGACTTAATCGCGTAAACACTTACATTTATATTTGGCCCGACGTTTCGAACATCACGTTATGTTCGTGGTCACGGGTGTCTAGTTGTCTGCCTCCAATCATCAAATGATATATGTGTTTACGCGATGAGTGCAAATCATGTTAGTTTAAATCAATATATGCATATAACCCTTCTGCGATTTTCCAGTGTGTGTAATGGGGCCGTTACAATGCAGTGCAGCGCCGATAAATCTGACCGCCCTAGGGTCACGCTGACTCCGCAACTCTGCACTGGCTTACCAAATGCATGGCTTGTTCCACCACTTACCTAACTTTGCTTCGGGCCTTCGGGGTCAGAAAATGGCGGACTGCGTTTTGATTTTCTGATGGGGGAAGACGGCGATGGACATCTTATTTTCATCATCTTCTGATGAAATTGCCTTAGATGCACTTGGTAGACATTCCACGAATTCGCACGAAGCGCTTTGCTTCTTCTTTTCTTATGCGCACTGCCTAGGAGTGGAATTCCTTGGGCGAGAATTGGCAAAATCTTGAATCTAACTTACGGGGCGAGAAAGGCCACGTCTTTGCCTTTGGCTAATCTGTATCATTTAAATAAAAATAAAATGGTGACAATGGTGACCCCTGAGCCAAACCATTTACATTTGGTTTACCAGATACAACAACTATGCGCAACATAAGACCATAATTTTATTATTTATACTAGTTTTATGAACTATGGTTTGAAAAGCTAAGTTTTATGAACTATGGTTTTATGAACTTTGGCCTTTTCGGGTTTGAGATTTGTATCGATTGTATGAACAAAGTGCAATAAATATTGGCTTGATATTGATACCACGACTGTCAAACAGTATCATACATTTGTTTTGTGTAAAATGGATATTATTTTCTATCCTACTTCTATCTACCGAGAAAGTTTTATATTTATCTCAGTCAGCCAGTCTACTGAACTAACCATTCCTCAAAGGAAAGTTTGTTGAATTGTCTTTCATAGGTATCATATTAAATTTATTCATTGCAGTACAGTTGGATAATGTTAATTTTTATTCATTGAAATTGTGAAGGGTGAAATACTCTTTCTTGCCTCTTTATTTTTGCTATAATCTGCAAAACAAATAGACCTTTCTTTGATGTCGACAAGTCACAAAATGTGAATTGTCATGGCAAAAGAAACAATTGTTTTGATATGCCGTCTGTTTGCTTGCACTTGGCCCTCGGCCCTTGTTTGTTCTACCAGTTTGGCAGAAGTGAGGAGGGAATCTAGGGTGAACAGGCATCTTCGGGGCGAGCTCACTCCATCGTAGGCCACGTCTTTGCCTTTGGCTAATCTGTGGTCAAGAGTAAGCCCATTTACAATAAAAATAAAATGGTGACAATGGTGACCCCTGAGCCAAACCATTTACATTTGGTTTACTAGATACAACAACTATGCGCAACATAAGACCATAATTTTATTTTTATTCATTGAAATTGTGAAGGGTGAAATACTCTTTCTTGCCTCTTTATTTTTGCTATAATCTGCAAAACAAATAGACCTTTCTTTGATGTCGACAAGTCACAAAATGTGAATTGTCATGGCAAAAGAAACAATTGTTTTGATATGCCGTCTGTTTGCTTGCACTTGGCCCTCGGCCCTTGTTTGTTCTACCAGTTTGGCAGAAGTGAGGAGGGCAAACATGTGTTGGTTTATTAAGGATTGCGTGACCCGAATTTGATATATTGTACCTAGTTGTACTAGAAAAACAGGCATCTTAGGAATACAGCAGATGAAGATCGAGTGTTTTTAAACTTAGTTTTTTTTAGCTCGGATAACATTAATAATAACATGAAACAAAATTTTAACGTAGACGAATGATGAGAGAAGACTGCATGTGAATGAAATGAGAACGTTGCGATGGATGTGTGGTGTGACAAGACTGGATAGGATAGGATAGTAGTATATAAGAGGAAGCCTGAGAATAGCGCCAGTGACAGAGAAGTTGAGAGGAAATAGATTAGCATGGTACGGGCACGTAATGCGGAGGGATGAAAGCAATGTTATAAAACGAGTGGTAAATATGAAGGTGGATGGATACAATGGTAGTGGAAGGCCTAAGAAAAGTTGGATGGAATGTGTGAACAATGATATAAGAGTGAAAGGTATGGAAATGACGGCTGATAGAGAAGAATGGAGGAAGATGATCTGCTGCGCCGACCCCAAATAATGGGAAAAGGGCAAGAGAATGATGATGAAACAAAATTTTAACGTGGGGGATGTCATAAGATGCGTCATACTTGGTATAAATAAATACTTAGAAAAACTTGTGACATAAGATACCTACTTATCGCGTAGCAAACTTCTCTCGGGGTCGATCCTGTTTCAACAAATCTCTTCTTTGGGAACTCATTAGGGTGAAACCGAAATATGTACATGTCATATAAAAAGAAACAACCTATTGCCTCCATTGTCCTGTGCTGAAATCGAACCAGCGCGTCCTCCGTTCATTATTGGTGCAGCTTAGGTATATGACATACAATGTTTATGTTATCATGAATATATTTTGCTGAGCGGCTTTAATTTATAAGAACAGGCAGGCAATTATGGTCGCGCGATAAATGATAAAACATCTGGCGGATTCTGGCCGTTCCTATCGCACTTACTAATAGTGCGATAGGGACGGCCTGATATTTTATCATCTATCGCGCGACCATGCTACCCGTGCTGGATCTGTTTTTAATTGTGGCTATTTTATTTACAACAAATGTTTCTCCGAGACTTCCGCTACTCAACCCATTTAATAAGCAGGGTGCACCAAGTTCTTGTATTATGACTATATTGTAAATATGTATACAGTTTGGTCGTAAAACGTTACTGACTTACTGAACTAAGTACACTACAGTTATAACATGTACAATTTTGATTACAGGTAATTTGAACCGGCATCAGTCAGGATGGTTGGTTTACAATGAGGTAAGCTCAACCTTCTTAGCAAAATTCTCCTCGCTTACATATCGTCACTACTTTTAAAAAAACTTGTATCTTCGTCTGTCAATGAAAAGAAAATTGTAGTAAGTATGTATGGAATACATATAGACTTACTGCGTTTTAACTTTGAGGAGCAGCGTGAGATACGAGATTTTTTCAAAGTAGTGACGATATGTTTTCATAATTATTTCGAAATCTCAAAACTTTTATTGTTTTGTACAGAGCTATAAATTCAACAACGAATTAATTACTTCTGGGTCTCATAACGGGTCAATTTTAACCCCCGATGCAAAAGAGAAGGGGTGTTATTATTATTATTTATTATTTATTAGGTAATTACAAACAAAAATCTTTAATTAATTACACAGTATCGTTAAACCAATAAGGTTTGTCTCGATACCTATTCCATTCCGCGGTAGATGTTGTACAATACAACAATCATGAGTGTTCTTAGCCATGTTTCATGGAAATCTGTCCACTATGTCGCGGTCGGGGTTTTTTCAAAATTTTAACTTTGTGGTTAGGTTATATTTACTGCAAATTGCTGTACTAATTCAAAAGAACATTAAAATGTTTAAATTTAGTTTAGTTAAGTACTTTACTTTATTACTTTACAGAGCTCAACGAGGGTGCGGTGTGCTGATGACGGGAGGACTTACGGAACTAACTTGTTCCGTCTATTGTCCTTTGAGTCTTCGGCAACCCGAACCCTTTAAATACATTCCTTTTTGCTGTGTACTTAACACAGCAAAAATACAAGTTTCTAATAGGGTGGCAACGCGCTTGTGACACTGTTTGAGTTGCAGGCGTCCATAGGTTACGGTGACCGCTTTACATCAGGCGGGCCGTATGCTTGTTTGCCACCGACGTAGTAAGTACTTTATAGTTGTGTGGTGAGATGATAGCGAGAACGGCTATCACATGCAAATCAAAATGCCATTAAACCCCCTCAAAACCAACAAAACGGTCCAAACTCTACTAGTAGCCGCGGCCCCTGTGATTAATAGCACTGGCCAACCAACAATTCAGGAGGAAAGTGTGCAGTCGCCCTGGAACCGGCATTCCATACAAACGTGGACTCATTTTCCTCTAAGGAATGATTAATTAATTGGGGACACGGTTTCATATATATCCTCATCGAAATCAAAAGCATTCGTTGAGAACATATTACTAAATATATTGCATAAATAAGGACCCTGCCAAAATAAACAAGGTACAGGTTTAATAATGTAAAACCAACAAAATATTTTGATTTGCTCAATATTTTTCAAAAGTTATATGGAATCACAAAGGAAATCTTGAATAAGAATGAATGAATGAGACTTTATTTGAAACACATTTACAACAACATCAAAGTAGCTTTAAATCTAGGTAAATAAATGAAGTTACAGTGGTGGTTTCGGAAAAGAATAACACTCAGCATTTGTCGCAGCATATGAATAGTGTTACGACGCTGATTTTCAGTGTACCCTACCCATTGACACTTAGAACAAACACAAAACGTAAAAATCATAGCAAAACAGAATACATTATAATGAACATCTCTTAAGCTATAATTTCAAATCAGTAATGTATACATTTAGTTTCCTCTTCATCAAAATGCCAGAGGTATTGTGTGTAATAGGTATAATTAATGTCAATATCCAAAGAGGAAAATAGGAACTACGTTTGTAAGAGGAAGCTATCACACCCATTGCTTTTAAAGCCTCTCTGGTCACCATAAAACACACTTTCCGTTTCGGACCGTCCATCCACGAACTTTCAGCTATTACGATCTACAGGACCCTAAATAACTTAAATAGTTGAGCTGTAAAGTACGGTTACTATAGAAAACACCCTTGTTTAATAGATTTGGCTGTCGGTGTCTCGAGGTATCCTGATTTACGTCGGATTTTGTGGGGCCAATCGGGCTGAGATAAATTGATTCGTAGTTTTTAATTTCGATCTTATTGCTCTAATTTTACCAGGTGGTAATTAAATGAAAAGCCTGTTTTTTTGTTTTCTATATTTAATTATTGTAATTACTTTGAAAAGAAGTGACAGCTCGTTCGATGGGAAACATTGTTGCAGTAATAAGATTTAAAAAAAAACTTGTGACTGTTAAACATAGTTTTTTGCATTCTCAATGTCTTTAATTAAGTCACTATTAAGTTATTATTTTAATTATAGTTAAATTTAGTATAATACATTACTAAAATCCTACTCTAAATACATTTGCATGCTGTATGAAGACAGCTGGAAAAGGTGGAACTATATCTAACATAATATTAAGACATGTAACTAACCCTTTTTCTGCAAATAAATATATCTTATCTTATTTTATCTTATCTTTAATATTCATTTGATGGTGACTCAAGAGATTTTATATTACCAATTATTACCTAGCTTCGTGCTACGTGTGGTCTATTTACCGAGAATTAACTGTAAAGGTAGCATTCGGATCCCAGCAGTCGCGACCCGGCAGCCGCTGCCCAGCAGCCGCGACCGGGTCGCGCCGCACCGCTTTGTAGGGATTTATATGCGATAGTTTCCGACGCAAGCGACCGAGCAGCGCGGCCCGCCTTATTAGTCAGCCAGTCAGCCTTTAGGCAAAGCAGAGAGATTGTGGTGTGATACTATACAGCACGACCACGGATGATTTTATTAATTCTGATGCGGTACAAATTCACGAAAAAAAATGTACTTTTTTGTACTGACGTTTAAAAAAAATGTACCCTTATGATTTTGGAGTTTCGACATAGGGCCCGGGGTCGTGCTAGGTAGGTACTCCCTGGCACGACCACACTATATTTAATGAAATTTTAAATTTCTGTTGCAGTACAAATTCACGAAAAAAAATGTACTTTTTTGTACTTACCTTTAAAAAAAATACCCTCATGGTTTCGGAGTTTTGACATGGGGTGTGGTCGTGCTAGATAGGTGGTACTTCCTGGCACGACCACACTATACTTATGTTTAATTTGATGGTCAAATGAATACTAAACAAGTGTTTTGAAATTGTACTATGTAAATTACTTCAAAAACTTAGTGCGGTCGTGCCAGGGAGTACCTATCGAGCACGACCACAACCCATGTCGAAACTCCGAAACCATGAGGGTAATTTTTATAAAAAGGTAAGTACAGAAAAGTACATTTTTTTTCGTGAATTTGTACCACTACAGAAATTAAAAAAATCATTAAATATAGTGTGGTCGTGCCAGGAAGTACCACCTATCTAGCACGACCACACCCCATGTCAAAACTCTGAAACCATGAGAGTATTTTTTTTTAAAAGGTAAGTACAAAAAAGTACATTTTTTTTCGTGAATTTGTACTGCAACAGAAATTTAAAATCTCATTAAATATAGTGTGGTCGTGCCAGGGAGTACCTACCTAGCACGACCAAGATTGTGGGCGGTGCTATTTTAAGTCCGTTTTCACATTATCCGATCCGATATCGGATGTTGGAAGGATTTCAATAAAAAAAATCCAAGATGGCGCCTGTAATGTATGGGATATCGGTCCGACATCCGATATCGGATCGGATAATGTGAAAACGCACTAACAATCGCCACAAATAATATACCTACAAGCATACATATAGTGAAATATATATACGTAATAATTTTGAGTAACTCAGCATATCATCGTAATAGTACTTGGATCAAATATGGTTCCATTCGTTTCCTCTTTTTTCAGTGAACCTTACCGAAACCACCTGCGCGGCGGGTGGCTCTATAATTGAGCGCATAAATCTCTCACCATCGAAATGAGACGGTATACTTCATAACTTACTTCGTTCTTTATCTACCCGTATGTTTTAGAGCAGGAAAATGTGCACAGGATTTTTTTTCTACACGCATCTAGCAATGAGTAGATTTATTACGAAATTCAAAGGTTCAACTATTTTGGACGCCATGTGTGATGATATGCAAGCATGTAAATCGTGCACTTAATTTTTTTTCTTACTTAGCAAACTTTTACTTTTACAGACTTTTTATTTTGTTACTTTTACGATACATCGTTTAGGAAACGATACCTTTAGAGGTACTCACAAATAGCGCTTAACTCTTTAACTTTAATCCTGCTTCTTCTTCTTCGACGTATTCTCATGGCTGAGCTGAGGGACGTGACCACTGTGGACACTCTTCACCAGTGCTCTCCACGCTACTCGATCCTGGGGCCGGTACATGTTGGCCTGCAATATGATCTTTGTCACAGACGTTATTCTGTCCGACCAACGGGTGCCTCTCTATATTCGTGCAACATTGTGACACTATCACACTGTGACACCTCCTTGTTCCTCCGTCCTCATTTCACCATAGGACCACCAGACAATTAGCAATGCGGCATTGCTTCACGGTACTACAAAAAATACGCACTAAGCGTTTCGCTTCAACATTTCTTTTGCGAACCGCCAAGGAGTGGAATGCCCTGCCTGAGTCTGTGTTTCCTCATGAGTACAATCCAGGTCTCTTTGAAGCAAGAGTAAATAGGTATTTCATAGGTAAGCGTGCTCCACCGTAGACCGCATCATCACTTACCATCAGGTGTGATCGTGGTCAAACGTCTACCTATTCATAATTTAAAATAAATCGTACCCGTACATCCTTGCATAACTAGATTCCGGATGTCATAAAACTACATAAATTACAGGTCAGGTTTACGCTAGATGCTCTAGACCACCTACATGGTCAGCCAGTTGCGAACAACGTGAAACCAGTGCCAAATCGCTGTAAAGGGCCATCGCTCGTAAATATAAAATAACCGCTAGCGCAGCGCGGCTGAGTTATGTCTCAATATCGCACGACCCTTGCCACCTGCAGGCTTTTATCGCTTCCATGTCGCTTCTGTATAGCCATTATACAGCTATAACCGCAATTGATCCGTTGTTAATAGAAGAGACGCGAGTGGAAAATTAGAAAATTTGGTTCACAGTTCACACGTTTTTGCTAGGTATTGTACCTATGTGATTCAATATCATTTCGAAAAAAAAAAAACACCTTTTACAATATATTCTCAGTGTAGTCTCCAGAGTAGTAGAAGATCGATATTTTGTGTTATCAGTAGCTTAATTATTGTCTATTTAACTGGGATAATAAGTAAGAGTACGAGCTGCAGAGTCTGATTGCTTTTCTCAATTAATTAAACAGAGAACGTCCATATCTGCGATGGCAATTCAATTTCCGCTTTCCTTTTTGCTTCGAGCATTGAATCGTCGAGCGCATAGTATAGTACCAAAGTGCTAGTTAAATAAACGAACATATTTGTATACCTAGAAGAGTTGTGCTTTGACGGAAAGTACAAAATGGTATTACTTTCAAATGGAACTAGGTCTTATGAAAATACATATATTTCGAAACCTACACATCCAGTATTCCAATAAAAAAAATGCAAAACTGCGTGGAAACAGTGTGAAATCGAACGTTTTCAGCGGTAAACTTTTGAAAAAGGCACGTGGAACGTTCGCCCAGCGGATTTGCCATTCAGGAGTTTTTTCAAACGATTTTCAAAAGAAGAACGCTCGTTTCGTTTGTTGCATAACGGCTGTCATTTCTAGACCGATAAAATAAATCCAAATCTGACGCAAGGGAAACATTGACATTCGCTTATTTTAGTTCTAAGCTTAATAGCATAGTCCGCAGGTACGTTTCTGCTTGATACAAAATTGTTTTTTTTTTTTTTGCCTGGAATGGAGTAGAAGGGCTCCTGATCTTCTATAAACTTCCATTCACACCATATTGATTTTCACTTCCATTCACACCATGTTGAACATTACTTACTGTTAAACTATCGGCACGGCGGTTTAGTTGATGTCTATCAAGTTCGTGCGGTATCCAAACACTGTATTTGTAGTTTTTTCCCAACTCGTGTAAATGTGTTTCTATGGTGACATGAGAGCAGCCTAACTCGGTAGCAAGAGTACGACTCGTTAGCCTCGGATCTCCTTCAATTAAGGTTTTTAATTTGGCTACATCAATCTTCACCGGTCGACCAGACTTAGGTTGATCTGATAATGAAAAGTCGCCACTACGAAACCGCTGGAACCATCGTTTCGCCGTGGCCTCAGACAAAACTTTAGGAGCAACACGCTGACATATATTACGCACTGCCTCGGCGGCTGAATGGCCAGACTGAAATTCATATAGTAAGCAATGCCTTACATGCACTTTTAATTCGTCCATTTTCTTCCATAAATTAGCTCGGCGACAGCTAGTGAATTACTGACGAGAAACTGTGCGACTCGCCCTTTATATACTTTCGACCATAGAAAATTCTAGAACTCTCTCAAAATTACTTTCTTACCAACCCAATAGTACTATAAAGCGAATACAAGGCATATTAATTCCAGTTTACTATGGACATTTTACACCTTTATAATGAAACTCTAATGGGCAACGTTCTAATTATTTTAACGACTGTTCTATATAGTGTACATCCAGTACATCTGTACTTTCGTGTTAGTCTGCATCATTCAAGATGACGCGCAGGTTTGTCGAATTTGTCCTTTAATAATATGAAATTACTGGTCAAGGCGCGGATCTTCGCAAATGACACGTTATAACTCTGTTTCATGTGATAATTGAAACACCCGACAGGGAGATATTTACATAAATGCTGCCCGTTCAACGGAACTTCTTGCTAGTTTTACAGTTTTGGTGTTACTTTGCCTATTAGAAATCAACCAAATCGTTATTGATAGTTACTTAATCTGAATAAATTTGTAAGAATTTGTATCCTGTCTCGCCATATCTAGACGTCGTATCGTAACAGGCAGGCTCTTTTGACATCACAACGATATTTAAATAATGTTTTTGTAAGATAATTCGCTCATTAATTTGGGTTAGTAAAACAATACATAAGTTTCATTTATTGAAGTCGCTGCGTGCTAAACTCAATTATTTCTTACCCTGGTCTTAACTAATCGTATCTCTCGGTAACTGATGTTTACTCAAAAATCGGCTTTATTAATTGTTTTCATCAGTAGGTATAACCTAACATAGCCACCAAGTGGATGCCGACAAAGAAGCGTGGGCCGGGCAGGCTCAAGCAAAGATGGCGAAACGATCTTGACACCTTTCTGAAGAACTGGCCGGGGGAAACGGAGAATCGGGAGTCATGGAGAGCCAGGGGAGAGGCCTTTGCCCAGCAGTGGGACACTCAAATAGGCTAACAAAGAAAAGGTACCTATAACGTTGTAACTAACAATGACTCGATGCAATAATTGTGTGCAAGTTGTGAAACCTTTCTGACCGTTTTCGTACAAGTTTATTCGAAGTTTGACAAGCAGCCTTTCAAAACTGATATTCAATTTAAACTTACGCAAATAGCTTTTAAGAGTTGCAAGTCTTTGTTATCTTCCCTGAGGCTGCTATTCGTTGAAATCAAAACACTTACAATAGTTGCAGCAATAATATTGTAAGTAGGTAATCATTTCATTTGGTTGGTAGGTTCACCTGTTTTATTAAAAAAAAAACACTTAATAAATATTTCACATTTACCGCTTTCGGATATACCAAGAACATTTTATTTATTTGGTTAATACTCGGTTATACCTCTATTCGGCGACATTGATCAGGAAATGAATTAGAAAGGAGGTCTAATGTCAAAATAAAAATTGTTAAAGTTTTCATCCTTGGTCGACAGGTGGCATTAAACTACACTACACTACTAAATGCAATGTAACTACAAAATTTTATGTGACAAAAGTCTCTGTACTCCTTTCTCTTTGCCTTTACCAACATGTAAATAATTAATTAGATTTCGACGAGGCAATCATAGAACACAGGTCTCCACTCATACCTGTAATGTAACAGTGGCGAATAACGAATAGGTCCTTCATTACACTAGACCCAACCTCCCGCCAATGTTCGATCAGTTACGCGATCGCTGACAAATCGAGTTCGTAACCTACCAGTGTAACAGGATCCTTAAACTTCTTGACACTGTGGAGAGATGTAGCTTCGCTCTTTATTTTCTATTGTACCTTACCATCATCACAAGTTCACCAACTGTATATAAATGATGATTACGGTCATACATTGAATTTGGGGAATCCTTTAAGGATACACCTTGTGACTCCTTTCCGACTTCAGCCAACGTTACAAAATTTGTATCTTTACCTCTGAAGTGCTAGGAATCTCAACTGTCTTGAGTCTCTTTGTATTTCCTGCCTCGCACAAACCAATTTGTTCCAATGTACCTGTATCAGGCAAGCGATGGTAATGAGACCTCTTGACCGCGAAGGGGCGGAGGCGATCTGACTCGACCGAATGCGAACACGGCGGTACCAGAGATTGGGATTAAACTCTGAGTGCGATATTATCAGCATCGCGTCACTGGTAAAGTGGAAATACTTACTATTGTTAGTTTATTAGTATTTAGCGTTTGCTGATCTTTGGCACCGGGATAAAATTTGTAGTCGAGAATACGCAGATTTAAAGCGGGGCTGCGGGGAACGCAAAGGTTTAATTTTAATTTGATTCCAAAAGTACTTTAGTAGTAAACACGGTGCTACGCTATCGCACTAGTGCGAAAAGTGGTTCCTACTTTAAATGCCTATGTCGAAACTTGAAAGGGCCATAATGTACTGACAAACGTCTTACAATTATATACACTCACTTCGCTTGTGTTTTTATTTATCACCACTCGTTTGAGACTTCCTCTTTTCCGCAATACTACTACTACTATTTCAGGCAAGTGTTTTTTAGAGTAAATAATTATGGAGTTGGGGTTTGATGTAGTTGTACGGCAAATAAACATCATATCATTATAACCAGCGTATCAAAAATTAGATACGCGATATTAGCAATTTTCACACAACAACGGACAGTTTTCCTGCGTCTTCTAAATCTTGATATCGTAACGTAATAAAATAGATGATTTGCATCACATAAGCAACATAATTTGACCGCAATGATCGTAAAGTCACGATGCTCTTCGCTTCTTCCCACGGAAGCGAATGGCCGTTCTCATGGTTGCAGTACGCAGAATATTGGATTGGATCATTTCATATACCTAGTTAT